>NW_025334355.1:0-229411 GCF_014858855.1 Bufo gargarizans
CTATTGACGCTACATATAGACAGAAATGGCTACGCTGCCATCTCCAGGCCACAGTAGGACACAGTACTTCGGCAAAAGTTATAAAATGGGCAAAAGTTTAGAAATATCAGTGTAAATGTTCCAAGAATTATACCCTAAATTAGTATTGTTTAGAAGCAATTCAATAGTTTAACATGGCTCCTTTAAATGATTTATTTTCCTACTTACTTTGTCTAACTAATTGTTTTTCTCATGGCCAGGCATTTTGGGTAATGAGGCCCAGGGTATGTTGGGATACTGTGCTTAAAATGCTATTTGGGAACATGGAGTCAAAACCAAGAAGGCCAAGGGTCAAAAATAATTTTAAACCTTGTACAATATGTACATAAGATTATTTCACTTTAGTTATTCATACTTTTTTAAAATCCAATGTTTTTTCATTTATTTTAAGAAAATTGTAAGGGTTAATAATGCAATCACAGAAGTTCGGGCTTGGGATCGGTGTTCTTTAGATTGTATTATTTTCCCTTACATGGTTATAAGGGAAAGTAATAGCATTCTTAATACAGAATGCTTAGTACAATAGCGCTGAAGGGGTAAAAAAAAAAAATTCATTTTTTTTAACTCACCTTAATCCACTTGATTGCGCAGCCCGGCTTCTCTGTCTTCATCTTTGAGGAATAGGACCTTTGATGACGTCACTGCGCTCATCACATGGTCCATCACATGATCCATCACCCTGGTGATGGATCATGTGACGGACCATGTGATGAGCGCAGAGACGTCATCACAGGTCCTATTCCTGTGCACAGCAAAGATGAAGACAGAAGAGAAGCCGGGCTGCGCGAGCAAGTGGATTAAGGTGAGTTAAATATATTATTATTTCTTTTTAACCCCTCCAGCCCTATTGTACTATGCATTCTGTATTAAGAATGCTATTATTTTCCCTTATAACCATGTTATAAGGGAAAATAATAAAGATCGGGTCTCCATCCCGATCGTCTCCTAGCAACCGTGCGTGAAAATCGCACCGCATCTGCACTTGCTTGCGATTTTCACGCAGCCCCATTCACTTCTATGGGGCCTGCGTTGCTTGATAAACGCACAAAATAGAGCATGCTGCTATTTTCACGCAATGCACAAGTGATGCGTGAAAATCACCGCTCATGTGAACAGCCCCATAGAAATGAATGGGTCCGGATTCAGTGCGGGTGCAATGCGTGAGTTGAACGGAACACTCGGCTGTGTGAAAGGGGCCTAAGGGCCTGTTCAAACCGTGGCATTTTGGCGCGGACACCATGCCAAAATTCCACCTGAGGCCGTGTGGTGTCTGTCTCCCATTGTTTTCAATGAGAGGCAGCACTGCAGTTCACGAGCTGGCAGTTTAAAGCCACGACCATGTCAAGGAGGGACGGTGTGTGGACGGCTGCCGCTGGAAGTCGCAGGGACTGTCCACTTGCGGCTTAGCTCCATTCAAAGGTGCAAGTGGGTCAGTGGCATTCACAGTAAACTACTGCTGCAGAAACTCTGCTGATTTCTGCTACGGAGCACATGGCGGATTTTGACAGTTTCAAAATCCATCGTGTCACCGGGCCCTAATAATTAAAATTTAAAGAAGAAAATTAAAGTTAAATTTCTACATTGTGTTCTACAAAATGAAAATTGGTTTTAGTACACCCTCACTTGACTGGCATCCCACATTCAAAATATCCACAAATTACTCAGAATTAGGGCTCATGCACACCGTTGCCAAAGCTGTTCCGTGCATTGAGGACCGCAATTTGCCTCGGCCTTGGCACCATCCGCGCAGCTGCTGCAACGGAGCCAGACCCATCCAACTTGAATGGATCAGTGATCCACCCGCACCGCAAAAAAACTGAAAATGTTCTATTTTTTTTCTCTACGGAGGCACGGAGAGAAACCTATGCGGAAGCGCTCCGTAACGCTTCCGTGCCTCTGTACCGCACCTTCCAGATTATGGACCTATTCAAGTGAATGGGTCCACATCCATTATGCGGTGAGCACACGGCCAGTGCTCGCATATTGCAGACCCACTGTTTGGGTGCTGCAATATGGGCACGGCGGGCCTTGAAGTCAGCCACAAAGAGAAGAGATGCTCTTGGCTCTGGAGGACCCAGCGTATCCATGTGTTATATGGACAGCCCATTCTTTTAAATGAAATCTGTGTAATTCATCATTTCTCCTGAGGTGGCGCTGCATTCTTGTATCCCCATAAATTACAGCTGAGTGATGGGGGTCCCAGCATCAGGGGAACTTCTGATGAGCGTAGTGTCAGCTAATCTGTCTAACACAAAGGGATTGCCACAATAACAGCAAGAACAGTACCTTACAGTATGCCTGTGCCGATTAAAAGCTGCAACAATTTACTGCGCAGCGCCTCATCAGGAGCTGGGTGTGCACCATCCCTCGCACTTTCAGGATATCTGCCTTTAAAATAACATTGGCTTCATTGTCTTGTTTTACAGATCAGCTACAGAGAGAAGTATAAAAAATTAAAAGGCAAGAATGAGTTTGTTCCTGATACGGCGAAACTGAAGGCTGTCACAGATTCCATATCAGAGGTAAGCATCCTTTGGCAACCCTCTGTGCTGCTGTGAAGCTCTGTGTATATGCCATGTGTGTAGACCTTTGGGTGTGGTCCACCTCGGCAAACATTTTTTCTTACTTCAATGGATCTAAAATTAAAGAAATAAACAACTCTTAATGTAGTCCTGATGTTTACAGCTCCTAGGCAGATATTTATGTCTCCATGGTTACAGACTACAAACAAACCTTGTGTAGTCGGATCCAGAATTCATACTCCCATCTATCCTAATACTTGCCAAGTTACCAAATGCATCTTAGTACATAGAAGGGAACAAGGAGGGTGACTGTAGGATCTGACCACACCGAGCTAGTTTGTAGCCTGCAACCATGAAAGTCTAAAGATCGGCCTAGTGGCTGTGGATGCAAAACAATAGAGGAATTTTAATTAGGTACAAGTTTTCCCCTATCACAGGGAATAACTATCAGATTGGTGGGGGTGCTGCCACAGGCACCCCCACCGATCACAAGAATGGGGGCCTCGTACCACCAGCAGTCCCCTTGCTGCTCCGCTAAAATGACCGGTGCGGCTGGTTGCACATGGACGCGGTCCTCCATTAATTTCTAGAGTACCGGAGATAGCCAAGTAGAGCGTAGATAGCCGTTCTCATGATCCATGGGGTCCCTGTGGTAGTATCCCTTGTGGTAGGACCCCCACTAATAGTGAAGTCATCCCTATCCTGTGAATAGGGGATAACTTACACCTACTGGAATACCCCTTTAATTATGTAGAGGCATGGAGCTGAAAAAATGTTTAAAACATCTATCTAGTATCGATAGAGCGCCGAGCGAGCGAGCGATAGCTAGCGCTATCGAGCGAGCGAGCGAGCGAGCGCAGAAGCGAGCGGGCGAGCGCGAGAGCTAGCGAGCGCAGAGAGCGAGCGAGCGCGAGCGAGCAGCTAGCGATCGAGCGATCGATTCTCTTAGTTATCTATCGATCAGATCTATCTATCATATCTCATCATCAATCTATCCCTATGCTCTATCTATCATTTTACTCTCATCTATCTATCTATCCTATCTCAGATTATCTATCTATCTATGCTCATATCGCTATCTATCTATCTAGTCTCATATCTATCTATCTATTATCTATCTCATATCTATCTATCTATCTATCTATCAAATCAATCAAATCAGCTTTATTGGCAGGACTAAATACATTTTAGCATTGCCAAAGCAAGTGGGAAATAATTGGGTAGGGTTGGGGGTGGGGACACGTCCAGGGTGGGGGTATAGGAGTCCATTGTATATCGGGCTCCTCTCAGTCTATGGCAGGCAGTAATATATTGTGCTGCTATGGCCGCTTGTGTTCTCCTCTTCCCCCAGCAGTATGGAGAGTCTCTCTTCCTCCTCCATGGAGGTGAAGTCTGGGCAGAGATCAGACAGTCTCCTGAAGTGAGTCTCCCTCACGGCTGAGTATTTGGGGCACCGCAGCAGGAAATGAGCCTCATCCTCCACGGTCTCCTGGTCGCACTGTTGGCACAGTCTGCTCTCCCTGGGCATGTACCGCTGTCGATAACGCCCGGATTCAATCTATCTATCTATCTATCTATCTATCTATCTATCTATTACTATTATCTATCTATCTATCTATCTCATATCTATCTATCTATCTATCTACTATCTCTATCATCTATATCTATCTATATCTATCTATCTCATATCTATCTATCTATCTATATCTATCTATCTATCTATCTATCTCATATCAAATCAAATCAAATCAAATCAGCTTTATTGGCAGGACTAAATACATTTTAGCATTGCCAAAGCAAGTGGTAAATAATTGGGTAGGGTTGGGGGTGGGGACAGGTCCAGGGTGGGGGTATAGGAGTCCATAGTATATCAGGCTCCTCTCAGTCCATGGCAGGCAGTAATATATTGTGCTGCTATGGCCGCTGTGTTCTCCTCTTCCCCCAGCAGTATGGAGAGTCTCTCTTCCTCCTCCATGGAGGTGAAGTCTGGGCAGAGATCAGACAGTCTCCTGAAGTGAGTCTCTCTCACTGCTGAGTATTTGGGGCACCGCAGCAGGAAATGAGCCTCATCCTCCACGGTCCTCCTGGTCGCACTGCTGGCACAGTCTGCTCTCCCTGGGCATGTACCTCTGTCGATGACGCCCGGATTCAATGAGCAGGCTGTGGGCGCTCAGTCTGTACCGGCTCAGGATCTGTCTGTCTTTTGGATTGGGGAGTTTCTCCAGATATGGGGCCAGTTTGTACTCCCTCTGCAGGCTCTGGTATACTGTCAGCTTCTGGGATGTTCTTATGTCGTTCCTCCAGACGCTAATATACTCCTCTTTGTACTTGTGTATCGTCCTCTGGATTCCGCCCTTTGTCAGGCTATATTGGTTGGTGGCTTGGGCAGGCTGGGTTTGGGTGACTTGTTGCAGGGTGCTTTGTTTTTCTGGGGCTTCTTGGTGTAGCAAGGCTTTGTGATGGTAGGAGCTGGGACTGCTGCTATGTAGATGGGCTCTGAATGATAGCGCCCTCTTCTGTACAGCAAAGTAGAGTGGGAATCTGCCCAGTTCTGCTCGACAGGCGCTGTTTGAGGTGCCCCTGTGGACCTGGAGAAAGTGTTTGCAGAGTTCTAGGTGGAATAGTTCTGTTGGCCCAGAGTCCCACTTTGCCCGGTCTGGGTATGTGTCTGGGCCCCAGACTTCGCTGCCATACAGGAGGATTGGGGCGATGATGGTGTCAAGGATTTTAAGCCAGACGGTCACTGGTGCTTTAAGGTGATACAGACGCCTTCTGATGGCATAGAAGGTTTTGCTCGCCTTGTCTTTCAGTGTTTCCATGGCTTTCTTAAAATTCCCTGATTGGCTGATTTCTAGGCCCAGGTAGGTGTAGCTGTCTGTTTCTGAAATTGGACAGTTGTTTAGCAGGAAGAGAGGACGCCCGGCTGCTTTTCGATTTCTTTTCTGGAACACCATGATGTTGGTTTTCTTTGGATTGATGGGCAGTGCCCATGTGTTACTGAACTTCTCCAGGATTTTCAGGTTATCTTGGAGACCTTTCTCAGTTGGCGATAGTAGCAGAAGATCATCTGCATAAAGGAGAAATTTCACCTCAGTGTCATGGAGGGTGAGACCAGGTGCTGAGGAGGACTCCAGAGCCGCCGCCAGCTCATTGATGTAGATGTTAAACAGGGTTGGACTGAGGCTGCAGCCCTGTCTGACTCCTCGGCTCTGCTGGAAATAAGCCGTTCTCCTCCCATTTACCTTCACGCTGCATCTGTTCTCAGTGTAGGAGCTTCTGATGACATCATATGTTTTTCCTCCTATTCCGCTTTCAAGAAGTTTCAGGAATAGGCCCGGATGCCACACTGAGTCAAAGGCCTTCTTAAAGTCCACAAAGCAGGCATAGATCTTTCCCTGCTTTGTATTGTGGACATGGCTCTTGATGAGGCTCTGCAGGGTGTAGATGTGGTCCGTGGTGCGGTGGTTTGGTATGAAGCCTGCTTGGCTTCTGCTGAGGATGTTGTGCTGGGTGAGGAAGCTGAGGATCCTCTTATTCAGGATACTGCTGAGGAGTTTTCCCAGGTTGCTGCTGACACATATCCCTCTATAGTTGGCTGGGTCATACTTGTCTCCGCCCTTGTGTATGAGGGTGATGATGCCCTGGTTCCAGCTCTGGGGGAAGTAGCCGGCACTCAGCACAACATTGTAGAGTTTTACTAATGCGACCTGGATTCCTGGCGGGCTGTATTTGATCATTTCTGGAAGAATCCCATCTGGGCCGCTGGCTTTTTTACTCTTTATCATTGAGATCCTCTCTGTTATCTCCTGCAGCGTGATCGGTGTGTCTAGAGGGTTTTGGAAATCTTTGATTTTTTCCTCCATATCCTTCAGCTTTTTCGTGATTTCTTTTTGTTCTGGGCTTTGATCCTCCCTCGAAATGGCTTTGTACAGGTCCTTGAAGTACTGGAGCCAAATGTTGCCGTTTTGGATGTGGAGGTTGGTGTTCTTGCTGGTTTTGTCCATCTGCTTCCATAGTTCCCAGAAGCAGTTGTCCTGGAGAGCGTCTTGGAGTTGGAGGAGCTTGGTTGAGATGTTGCCTTGCTTTTTCTTTCTGAGGGTATTTTTGTATTGCCTTTGTATGTTGTTGTAGGCTTCCCTCAGACTGGGGTTGTTCGGATCTTGGTGTTTCCTATTTGAGGCCATTCTTAGCGCCTTCCTTATATCTTTACACTCCCGGTCAAACCAGCTGTTGGGTTGTTGCTTTTTTGGCCTTCTGTTGCATCTTTTGAGGTCAGACATTTCCGCCATGGTGCAAAGTATATTATTAAAGTCCCTTACCGCGAGATTTACTCCTTCTGGATTCAGCTCATACACTTTCCTATGGAAGTTATGGAGCATCTCCTGGATCTCTGTGCTGTTTATGGTCTCCATATACTTTGGGGCTGACATCTTGGACCATTTAAAGATGGGAGTAGGTAGGCTTAAGAGGCCAAGGTCTGCTGAGATGTTTGTGCTTGGTAGTTTACTTGTGGCTTTTATGTATAGGAGCAGTTGGTTTGTGGTCTGACAGGTTGTGTCTGTGGGGTGACTATGAAGATACTAGACATTTTTGGGGTCCATATCTGTGATGGCATTAGTCTTACTACACATGTTGCCTCCATAGGAGTTGACGGGTCTATCTACACAAGAGCGTCTCCTTGGTGCGGCCATTGAGAATATGAAGTCCCAGGCTTCGTGGACATAAGGAATGCAATGTTCTTGAACCTTTTGTTACTGTGCGTCATAGCTGTTATCTATCTATCTATCATCTATTACTATTCATATCTATTATCTATCTATCATATATCTCATATCCTATCTATCTATCTATCTATTTATCTATCTATCTCATATCTATATCTATTATCGATCGATCTTCTATCTCATATTATTATCTATCTATCTAATCTATCTATCTATCTCATATCTATCTATCTATCTATCTATCTCATATCTAACTATCTCATATCTATCTATCTACAGTATCTATCTATCTATCTATTTTACATATAATCAATCATATTATCTCTTAAAAAGAATTGCCTTATCCCCAGTAAATACTAGGACTCCGCTGACATACGTCTGTGGTCTGCTGCTCGGCACCCCAGCGCGGGGCATATACGAGCCCACACACAGCACTACGTGGCACACGTGACCACCGCAGTCCAGTCTTCTGATTTATGTGTAACATCTGCAGATCTCTCCAGCGATCATCATCTCTCTGTTCGGAGATTTTATAGTGTCTCGCACAGTAATTGATTTCCAGGCTTGATCACTATGGACAGGGGTCATTTTATTACTGTCCCCAAGAAAAACCCTGCTCCATGATGGTGACACACGGACTGCTGTATGTGAGCACGATTCACAGCGACGGCAGAAATTGGAAGCTTTCATCTGTTTTGATGTTGTCGCCTGCTTTCATGTGGATTTTTCTTACTGTTGTATATTCTGAGAATTGAGCAATATATGTTAGGGACATGACCGCATTTTCGGTCAGCGTCCGATCAGCTTTTTTAGAGGCTCACACTCGGACCCATTAATTTCTATGGAGCAGCAATCTGTGTCCGTTTGTCTGCATGTCTGTTCCGCAAAAAAAATAGAACATGTCCTATTCTTGTCCATTTGCAGGACAAGGACAGACAATGGATCCACAAAAATAAAACGGATGCAACACGGATGTCATCAGTTTTTTTTTGTGCGGATCTGTGTTTTGAGGACCGCACTGTGTTTTGTGCATGAGCCCTTATAAGAATAGCCGAGTAAGGCCCCTTTCACACGGGCGAGTATTCCGCGCTGATGCGATGCGTGAGTTGAACGCATTGCACCCGCACTGAATCCCGACCCATTCACTTCTATGGGGCTGTGCACATGAGCGGTGATTTTCATGCATCACTTGTGCGTTGCGTGAAAATCGCAGCATGCTCCTCTTTGTGCGTTTTTCACGTAACGCAGGCCCAATAGAAATGAATGGGGTTGCGTGAAAATCACAAGCAACCGCAAGCAAGTGCGGATGCGGTGCGATTTTCACGCATGGTTGCTAGGAGACAATCGGGATGGAGACCCGATCATTATTATTTTCCCTTATAACATGGTTATAAGGGAAAATAATAGCATTCTGAATACAGAATGCATAGTAAAATAGCGCTGGAGGGGTTAAAAATAAAATAAAAATTTAACTCACCTTAATCCACTTGATCGCGCAGCCCGTCATCTCTTCTGTCTTCTTTCTTTGCTGTGTGCAGGAAAAGGACCTGTTGTGACGTCACTCAGGTCATCACATGGTCCATCACATGATCTTTTACCATGGTGACGGACCATGTGATGACCAGAGTGAGGTCACCACAGGTCCTTTTCCTGCACACAGCAAAGAAAGAAGACCGAAAAGATGCCGGCTGCGCGATCAAGTGGATTAAGGCGAGTTAAATTTTTAATTTTATTTTTTAACCCCTCCAGCGCTATTTTACTTTGCATTCTGTATTCAGAATGCTATTATTTTCCCTTTATAACCATGTTATAAGGGAAAATAATACAATCTACCCAGCACCTAACCCAAACCCGAACTTCTGTGAAGAAGGTCGGGTTTGGGTACCAAACTTGCCGATTTTTCACACGCGAGTGCAAAACGCATTACAATGTTTTGCACTCGCGTGGAAAAATCGCGCATGTTCCCGCAACGCACCCGCACCTTTTCCCGCAATGCCCTGTGTGAAAGAGGCCTCAGTGTGCATGCTGGGAGTTGTAGTTTCACAGCACCTGGAGTGCAAAAGGTTGCCGATCCCTGGTATAATGAAAAGAACAATCACTGATGGAAATCACTGATCAAACACTGACCAAACACTGACTGTGTGAAAGCAGCCTGACCTCACTAACAAAAACTCATGTTTCTTTATGTTCTAGACAAAGTACAAGGAAGCCGGCAGGAAGGAGTTATCCCACTCCCTGTACCAGATGATGCCAGCAACATTAGACACAGCATTTGCAAAACAAGTCACGGAGCTTCAGAGTGAGGTACTGTCAAAAAAGTATTTTCTTCCCCAAATTAACCCAAAAATATATCAATTATATTAAAATATCAATTATCAAACATGATAAATAAATAATGTTTGATTAAGATCATTTTAACTGTTACCTAACCATTTAGCACGTCCTGGTAACTCTTGGCCAGCAGGTCGGTGGCAGTGTAGTCCCTGGCAGACACATTGCAATCTTCGTCAGTGTTGCAATGCTTCCCTTCAGGAACAGAAGGACCTTTGTTACAGAGGACGGCTGACTACATGTTGTGCCAGGTTTCTACGGCAACAGCCAAAAACCAGGCTTTACACTGTTTATAAATATTGTCCTTATGTCATCAGATACGGCTCCGGTCTGACCAGTCACCGAAACGATGCTTCTCTTGTGATACATTTTATACTGTTTAGTTAAAACAGTAAAGAAAATAGAAAAAACAAACAAAAAACCTAATTTATAGACTTGCAAAAAAATTGTATTTAAAGGGGTTTTCTATTTGAACAATTCCTACCTATGTAAAAGGTCCCCCCGTCAAGCTCACTTGTAATCACTCCTGGTTGGCACTACTTTGTCACTGATTAAGGGCCCATGCCCACTAACGTGTGGCAGTGGTGCCCGTATTGCAGACCGCAAACAGCGGGTCCGCTAAATATAGGGCACCGGCCGTGTGCAGGCCATACTGTGGATGACTTGAATGGGTCCGCGATCCGCCAGATACGGAGCTTATGCCCACAGAAACACTAAGAAGCGCTTCCGTGGGATTTTGGTCCCTGCCTCCACGTTGCAAAAAATATATATAAAAAAATAGAACATGATCAATTTTTTTTGCGGTGCTAACCATATCTTTCGGATTGCGGACGCATTTTAAGTCAATGGGTCCGCATCCGCAAACGGTGCCCGTGCATTGCGGACCACTATTTGCAGTCCGCAGCATGGGGCACACGCTTTATGATGAATAAAGGGGTTTTCTGAGAGTACAATATTGATGACCTATTCTCAGGATAGGTCATCAATATCAGATCGGTGGGGGTCTGACTCACGACACCCCCGCTGATCAGCTATTTGAAGAGGTTGTGGTGCTCCGTTGAGCGCCGCAACCTCATCGTAGGACAGTGACGTCACGTTCATCGGCTAGGTGATTTGAATTTTAATTTTTTTAAAAACTTTTTTTTAAGTCACGGTGTAGCAAGCAGCAATCATTAGATTGCCATTTGTATTCTGTAATGGTATTTTATCCATTACAGAATACAGCATCCAGTATATTCCAATGCCGTTCTGCCACCTGCAGGCCTGCATTGGAATATACCAGTGAACCTCAAGCACCGCCTTCCCGTTCTCAGCCAGGAGCGGCTGCTACCAGAGCAGAAGCGGGCGGCTCCCGCATTATCACCGCTCAGATGCTGTGGTCACATTTGATGGTATCTCAGACTAAAAGGTCCACAATCGGCGTTATCGCCGATCGCAGATGTTAGCCCTGGGTATCTGCAGTGTGAAACAGCAGGCTTCCAGTGGCTACGGCATTCGCTTCACTCTGGATCAGGCTCCATCTTTAAAGACCCGACATCTGCGGTATATTAACGGTGGATGTTGGGAAAGGGTTAAAAAGGGAAGTGACATGTCCATACTTGACACGGATTCGGAAGGATGAAAAACCACCTCAAAATAGCATCAAAAACCACGTTGGAATAAAAACTACATCCTAGAAAACCATGAGGAATCCTGAATCATATTCCAAAACTGTGACCATACCCTCGCGATAATGAGCTTAGAGAGCGGTTATTTTAGCGTCTTTTAGCCTGGTTGCTCTGTGTATGTGAATGTAGTGAACTTTTACTACGGCGGTCCCTCTTAGCCCATCGCCCAGTCATGCCTGGAATTGAAGCCTTAATGCCGGGTTGATACTTATCCTGCTCTTCATCCAAGACACTTTTGTAAATGACTCATTTTGAAGGTGCTGGGTGTTCACGGTATTTTATAGAAATCATCACAACCAGGACAAGTCACCGCAGTCTCCCACGTCGCTATGTGGGTCGTCTACCCAGAACCTGAATTGGCCTCTAACCTGCAGGAATATAATAGGTAAAGTGGGTCCTTGTGATGTATGACGGCAGGTGCGTCCTCCTCGGCCGTCCGCAATCTGACACTGTGCGCCTTCTCCACTAAATGCTGCATCAATTTACTGGGTCGGAGGAAAATGTAGCAGTCGCATTTCATGGGAATAGACATCTGCTGGAAAAAGAAACTAACCACAGACAACTACGTGGATAAAAGAAACGCTTTTTATTGTCATCGTAAAAATGAAATATATTTTGGCAACGTTCATGTTTTCTCTGCCATAAATAAAAGCCTGTTTTTTTGTTCTGCTCTGACATTCAATTACTCAAATATTGGTTACAGTATTTCTCATTTCACACCCAAATGACATCATTGAAATACATTTAAAGGACGTGTGTAAAGTGATGGCTCGGTGGGTAAATGCATTTTCCCACAGTCTAATATATTGTTTATTAAACTCTTGATGGATGCTAGTGTTACCTTTTTACTCTCTTTCTAATAGAATAGTAAGGTTAGCAAGGGGTGCATTACACTGTGGGGTACAGTAAATTAACATAGGGGTGCATTACACTGTGGGGTACAGTAAATTAACACAGGGGTGCATTACGATATGTGAAAGCACAGTGGCCTACCGTCAATGGAGGCAGACCGCACAACTGCTACAGGGCGCTGAGCTTTCCTCTTCCTGACATGAAAGCACTGCATTTTCATGCACCTGCCACTAGGGGGAGCGCAATGCAATGGGATTATTACAGTAACTCCCCCTAGTGGTGGCTGGTGGCATCCAGTTTACTAATGTATTAAGTCAAGCATGTCAAACTCAAAGGCTAACATGGGCCAAAAAAACAAAATGTAAGTTTATGTGGGCCGCATCAAAAAAATAAATATTTTTTTTTACAATATAATGCAGACGGATCCGTTCTGAACGGATCCACCGTCTGCATTATATGAGCGGATCCGTCTCAGACGGATCCGCTCTGAACGCAAGTGTGAAAGTAGCCTTAGGGGCGAGAACCTGGGATCTTTCATCCCTTGTCCTATTCAGCTCTATCATGGTGAATAGGACTTCACACTGTCCCTGCTGCTCTGTGCCTTGTGCACACAGCATCAGGGATGTTACCATGGCAACCAGGGCTTCTGTAGCGTCCTGGCTGCCATGGTAACTGATCGGAGCCCCAGGCTTACACAGCTGGGGCTCCGATCAGAAGCTGCCACTGCACCACCAATGAGGGGGAGGGGAGAGGTCCCTGTGGCCACTGCCACTAATGATTTTAATACTGGGGGGGTTGAGAGGGGCTGGCGCACTGTGCCACCAATGATTTTAATGGGATGGGGGGTTGAGGGGGGGGCACTCTGCACCACCAATGATAAATTACCCCTTTATACAGGAGGCTGGTACTGGCAGATCAGCAGTTAACCCCTTAGGTGCCGCACCTGAGGGGTTAACTGCCTCTGATCGCAGCTCCCTGTCAGCGGCAGGGTGCCGGCAATGCGATTCTGCTGCCGGCACCCGCCTCCTGTATTGTGTTAAAGACTGACTTTCACTATCAGGCCACACAGAGCGGCGCCCAGCGATGTCTCAGCACTCACCATTAGTCCTGGGCGCCGCTCCGTTCGCCTGCAGTGCTCCATTACTGTCTCCTCTCCTGCTCCACATGCTGCTGATTACTATCGGAGCGATGGGAGGAGACATCAGCTTCACTAGTGGGCGTTCCTTCTTCCTGGCTGTAGCGCTGTCCAATCGCAGCGCAGGGAGAAGGAACGCCCACTAGTAAAGCTGATGTCTCCTCCCATCACTCCGATAGTAATCAGCAGCATGTGGAGCAGGAGAGGAGACAGTAATGGGGCACTGCAGGCGAACGGAGCGGCACCCAGGACTAATGGTGAGTGCTGGGACATCGCTGGGCGCCGCTCTGTGTGGGAAATGGGAATAGTCCTATCATTGGTGGCTCAGTGCGCCCGCCCCTCCTCCGCCCCTCTCTCCTCATTGGTGGCGCAGTGCGCCCGCCCCTCCCCCCTCCCTCTCTTCTCATTGGTGGCAGCGGCAGCAGCACAGGGGGAGGGAGGAGGAGGACAGCTTCCTTCTCCCTGTGCTGCTGAGAGAACATGAGCGCGCCGATAGCAGCGCGCTCATGTTCAGAGATACTAGACTGCCGGGCCGCAAAGATATTCATTGCGGGCCGCATGTTTGACACCCATGTATTAAGTGAATTGGAGCAGTGATTTAGAGCTGTATGAGGGAGATTTAAAGAGTTATGAGAAAAGTTGCACCAAAATTATTATTTGTGGGGAAAGCTATTATTTAGGCCGAATGCACACGGCCGTGTTCCACATTGGGTGATATGACGTTGTGTGCTTCATGCCGCCGCTGCACTACAGTAATACACTGGTATGATCTATACTGTAGTGCAGCGGCAGCATGAAGCGCACGGTGTCAGAGCAACCAATGACGCCGTGCACTCCCCTCCTGTCAGCAGGAATCCAGGCCGGGATACCACAGACCGCTCACGGCCGTGTACATTCGCCTTACTAAAAGGCACGTCAGGAGAGGCTGCAGGTCCTCATTAAAGAGGAAACTATCACCTCTACTGATATGTCTGTTTTGGTTCTGCAGCATCTATTCTTATGACTCTATGTTGTGTCATTCCTCTATTATTCCTACTGGAAGCTTATAAATACTGTGCCAGCAGATTGACATAAGTGTACTGCTCATGGTGACATTTCATATAATATATTTCAACGGTGTCACAAAGAAAAATCCGACTTGGACGGACTTTTTCTGGCCGTTGCATCGCAGTCGCAGCATGTCGCATTGTGACACCATTGAAATACTTTACATGAAATGTCGCACGAGACATGTCGCCATGTTGCCATACTCTAAGGCCCCTTGCAGACAAGCGTTCCTCACGCAGCGAGTCCGCAACGCAGCTCCCGGCCTGACCTCCCAGCGCTGCCGGGGGTCACATAGCATTATATTGCTTTATAATGCTATGTAACCCTTACAGTTCTGGA
This sequence comes from Bufo gargarizans, assembly GCF_014858855.1. Classification (NCBI taxonomy): domain Eukaryota; kingdom Metazoa; phylum Chordata; class Amphibia; order Anura; family Bufonidae; genus Bufo; species Bufo gargarizans. Next base: position 14,657 of record NW_025334355.1, read on the forward strand.
ATGTATTGGATAACACTGGCAGCATTATGTCAGTGTTATCTATAACATTCCAGAACTCTTAGGCCTCTTTCACACGGGCGAGATTTCCACGCGGGTGTGATACGTGAGGTGAACGCATTGCACCAGCACTGAATCCGGACCCATTCATTTCTATAGGGCTGTGCACATGAGCGGTGATTTTCACGCATCACTTGTGCGTTGCGTGAAAATCGCAGCATGCTCTATTTTGTTTGTTTTTTAACGCAACGCAGGCCCCATTGAAGTGAATGGGGCTGCGTGAAAATCGCAAGCAAGTGCGGATGCTGTGTGATTTTCACGCACGGTTGCTAGGTGACGATCGGGATGGAGACCCGATCTTTATTATTTTCCCTTATAACATGGTAATAAGGGAAAATAATAGCATTCCTAATACAGAATGCATAGTACAATAGGGCTGGAGGGGTTAATAAAAAAATAATTTAACTCGCCTTAATCCACCTGTTCGCGCAGCCGGCATCTCTTCTTTCTTCTTCTTTGAGGAAAAGGACCTGTGATGACGTCACCGCACTCATCACATGGTCCGCCACATGATCCATCACCATGGTGATGGATCATGTGATGGACCATGTGATTAGCGCAGTGATGTCATCAAAGTGGATTAAGGTGAGTTAAATATTTTTTTATTTATTTTTTAACCCCTCCAGCCCTATTGTACTATGCATTCTGTAGTCAGAATGCTATTATTTTCCCTTATAACCATGTTATAAGGGGAAATAGTACAATCTACACTACAACTAACCCAAACCTGAACTTCTGTGAAGAAGTTCGGGTCTGGGTACCACATTCAGTTTTGTATCACTCGGGTGCAAAACACATTGCACCCGTGCGATAAAAACGGAACAACAGAACGCAATCGCAGTCAAAACTTACTGAAATTGCGTACCTACTTGCGCGGGTTTGCCGCAATGCACCCGGGACGCATCCTGAGCCAAAACATGACACCCGTGTGAAAGAGACCTAAGGGTTACATAGCATCATAAATCAATATAATGCTATGGGACCCCCGGCGGCGCTGGGAGGTCAGGCCGGGAGCTGCGTTGCGGACTCGCTGCGTGAGGAACGCTCGTCTGCAAGGGGCCTAAAGCCTCTTTCACACGAGCGTGACGGATTAGGTCCAGATGCGTTCAGTGAAACTTGTACCATTTTGCAAGCAAGTTCAATCAGTTTTGTCTGCGATTGCGTTCATTTGTTCAGTTTTTTCTGCGCGGGTGCAATGCGTTTTGATGCGTTTTTCACGCGCGTGATAAAAAACTGAAGGCTTACAAACAACATCTCTTAGCACCCATTAGTGAAAAACACATCGCATCCGCACTTGCTTGCGGATACAATGCGTTTTTCACTGAAGCCCCATTCACTTCTATGGGGCCAGGGCTGCGTGAAAAACGTAGAATATAGAACATGCTGCGATTCTCACGCAACGCAGAACTGATGCGTGGAAAAAAAACGCTCATGTACACAGACCCATTGAAATGAATGGGTCAGGATTTAGTGCGGGTGCTATGCATTCACGTCACGCATTGCAACCGCGCGGAAAACTCGCTCGTGTGAAAGAGACCTAAAGGTCCAGGTGGCTATTATCAGTCTAACACTGGCAGGACTTTGCAGGGACACAGCCCTAACTGTTGACACCCATCTGGACCTTCAATGCAAACTGCTGGCAATTCAACTTCTAGCAGGAATAATAGAGGAATGGCACAACATAGACTCCTAAGAATAGATGTTCCAGAATTATCACAAGAAGGATGCAAGCGGTTACTTAAACAGACATGTCAGGAGAGGGGGCAGCCTGGTCCACTTTAACATTTTTGGGCAAGTGTTAGATTAAAGCATTGCCTTGGTTTTGCCATTACTATACGGAGAGCTGAGTTGTTGTATAACGCGGATATTTCTTGCAGGTTCTTTACAAGCAAAAACACGATGCAGATAAGGGAAAATCTACTTACGCTCAAATGCTAGAGCCCCCAGACATCAAGCACGCGATGGAAGTCAACAGACACCAGAGCAATGTGAGTAAATGTACAGCTTTCTAGTCTGGGGTTTTCCCATTGATTAGATATGTCTGTCTGGTGGGGGCTAACGTGTGGGACCCCCACCTACACTGTCTTCAGAGACCATGCTGTGTGTGATCTAGTCCTATGGAACAGTGCCGTGCATGATTGGTCCATCACTCTGGGGATCGGTGGGAGCGATGGTCAGACCTCCACCAATCAGTAATTAATGGTCTATCTAAAATATATATATGTAGCCAATAATAAAGGGACTGTCCATGATTAGAAAAACACAGCAGCTGTTTTGTTCCAGTAACAGCGCCACACCAGTCCGGGGTTGTTGCCGGTAATGCAGCCTAGCTCCATTGAAACAAACAGGACTGGGCTGCAATACCAGAAATCACCTGTGGACGCGGGTGGCGCTGTTGTTAGGAGAAAGCAGTTGTGTTTTTCTAATCCTGTCCAAGCCTGGTAAAATGTTTAATCAAGCCAGCGCTGTTTTAATGGAAATGATATATTCACCATAAGATGTACATACAATCTAGAGATTTCCTCTTGTAACTTAATTAAACCACAGAAGTGAATGAATTTACATATTAGCGAGGGAAGACGGAGACAAGTTCGGCGACTAATCAAGCGTAGTCTGTATATTAATGAGGTGAAAGATTAGCAAAAAAACCCGGAATGACTTAATCAGCCGAACATGCAGTAACTGACGGCGAATGATCATTTTCAATTTTTTTACATATAAAATCAGTGTCTGTCCCGATTATACAGAGCGGAGAGCCGCAGCATATATGTTACAGAGCGCTGAAGCGGAATGATGACGCTTATACAATAGCTGCCAGCATTAGTCACATATATACAAGTACGAGTCCTATAACTGGAGATATCCGAGATACAGTGGCAGCAAACTTTAACTTGACTTTTTCAAGGACTTTTGTTTGGTTAAAGTGACCCTCCGGTTCAAGGAATAAAAAAAATCACTAAGGTTTTTCTTAGGCTGTGAGGTAACAGGTGCCTGCGCTATGTAATAATAGTGTGCGTTATCCCTGTACTGTTTGTATAATTCCTGTGCTGCAACTGTGTAGATTGTGACATCTGCCTATTGCTGCCTATATTATGCCCGTACTATGACATCACTGTGTTTATTATCCCCGTACTGTGACATCATTGTTTATTATTGCTGTACTGTGACATCACTGTGTTTATTATTGCTGTACTGTGACATCACTGTGTATATTATCCCCGTACTGTGACATCACTGCCTATATAATCTCTGTACTGTGACATCACTGTGTTTATTTTCCCTGTACTAAGACTTACTGTTTTATTATATCTGTACTGTGACATCAGTGTTTATTATCCTTGAACTTTGACATTACGATGTCACTGTATTGTAACATCACTGCCTATATCATCCCTGTACTGTGACATCACTGTGTTTATTATCCCCGTACTGTGACATCACTGCCTATATCATTCCTGTACTGTGACATCACTGCCTATATCATCCCTGTACTGTGACATCACTGCCTATATCATCCCTTTACTGTGACATCACTGTATGCATTATCCCACTATTGAGACATAAGACTAAACATTGTTCCTTTTCTGCCACATCAGTCTGTGTATTATCACTGTAGTATGAGATCACTGTGTACATTATTTCCATATTATGACATTACTGTGACATCACATTCTGCATTATTCCTGCAGTCTGCAAACTCCTTGATACCCTTGAGTTGGGTTCATCTTGCACACTGTCATCCTAGTTGCCAACTGTCATGAATTTGCCGGGTTTATCCCAAATTTTCAGGAACTTAAGTTTGTCCCAGTTAGAAAATGGGTGCGGTTTATATAGACAATTCGGGAGTCCCAATTTTACCAACACAAAAGTTGGTAACCAGGTGTGTCCTAGTCTTTTTTCATGCCAAGGATTCACTTTTTGCTCGCCTGACCCTCTATAACAGGGATGGCCAACCTGAGGCTCTCCAGCTGTTTCAAAACTACAACTCCCAGCATACCCATACTGCCTACAGCGAACAGCTTTCATCAGGGTATGATGGGAGTTGTACAGCTGGAGAGCCGCAGGTTAGCCATCCCTGATCTATAATCGCTGAGCTCTCGTGATCCTACCTGGTCCCATCACTCTGGTTCCTCATGGCTCTTCTGTCCGGTAGCTTAGTTGGGTGGCAAAGGCCAGATCTCTCTTCTGTTGGGTTGCGTCACCAACATTTGCTGAAACACATCTCTACTCAGTCACAGGTATCAAAGCTCTGAATGAGATGCTAAAGAAGCACCTATGCTTGTGATGCATGGGGTTCCACATATCTTCATGATGTATACAGGGGTAACTTGGAGTTCCTGGGCCCCAATGCGAAATCTATGTCATTTATAGTACTGGCCTACTCGTAAGGGTGAGAGAGACCTTTTGGGTCCTCCATGCTTCAGGGCCTGTGTTGGTCTCATTGTACAGTACAGGTCTTGCTCTACTTACATGTGAATCCGTTTTAGCAGGGGATTCATTATAGGATTCCGCGCATCCGCTGACGTGAAGAGGTGTTAGCGCTGATCAGCATAAACTGAATGGAATGCATTACGCTATTTTTACTGCTATTTCTCTCCGTCTGGCAGAAAGAGAAAATTACCTCTGTCTATGATATTTATACTTCTAATTAGAGGTTAAAACAAGGTGAGATGTACAGAGCAAACGAGAGAGCGGTTAATGAAGGAACTAGAATTAAAAGCTATTTTAGGACAGGGGCTTATTTGGCGACTGGAGGAATTTTTTCACCTTATCTTTCCATCCACACAGTCATACTGGGGCTTGTTTTTTATCCAGGTTGAGTTTCAATGGTATTGATTAAGTTTCTTTGGAGGGAGAATGGAAAAAACCTGCAATTCCCATTTTTACAGTTTAAATGTTGGACTATTCTCTGGGCAACATAAATAATAATATTTGCTTTTTTGTTTACTACTGGAATATCCAGTTCAGTTCTGGGTACCAGTCCAGAGAAAGGATGCTCTGGAGCAGCAGAGAGTACAAAGGAGAGTGACTAAACTAATAAGGGGCATGGAGGGTCTTAGTTATGAAGAAAGATTATGTCACTAGCTTACCTGCCCGGGCTCCAGTAATGCCCTTTTGTGTTGCAGCGTGGCCATGTGAGACACTATGCCGGGTCGCGCCCCCTGTGACGCACTGTCTAAGCCACGTCCCCATTTGGTTCTGATCCAGGGGCTCGGCGCTCTATTTAAATCCCCTGCTGGCAATGCAACCTTTCCAGTTATAGGTTTTACTACCTTGCTGTGCCCCCGGTACCATTCTGTGTGTATTGACTTGCTATTTGTTTTGACCTCAGCTTGCCTCTTGACCACTCTGTCTTGTGATTTGGTACTGTGACTCCCGCCTGGTTCTGACTTTGGCTTGGCTTTTCTGACTACCCTCTGTCTTCTGAATTGGTACTGTATTGTCCGACCGGTTCCGACCCATTCCCGTGCGACAGCGTGTTTGTGTTTTGTCGCCTGTGTGTGTGTTTGTGTTTGTCTTATAACTATAGAAAGTCAAATGGCAGCGCTCACCTGAGTATCGTATCAGAGGCACGGATGTGGCCAGGACAAAGTCAATATAAACTGTGTAAAAAGTGGAAGGCTCCAGCATCTGATAAAACAATATCCTTTTTTCGATGCGGAAAAATCTATACAAAACAAGACAGATGCAAAATTGCAGCATTTCAGATCTCAAGTTAACAATCCTTAGTCATGGTATGAGTAAGGATCATTAACTTGAGATCCGAAACGCGGCGATTTTGCATCTGTCTTGTTTTGTATGGATTTTACCGCATCGAATAAAGGATATTATTTTATCAGAAGCTGGACCCTTCCACTTTTTACACGTGTGTTTGTCTTGCACTTAGCAGAACAGGGAACGTCAACCAGTTGCGGACTTGCCACTTAGGGCTTGCACTGCAAATAGGCAGAGTAAGCAGATTGGGTTCTAGTCAGGGCTCACTGTCTGTGTGTTTTCTGCCTACTGAGCTGACAGATTAAAATAATTTAAATGTATTAAGTCTTGAGAAGAGGAGACACTATACAAATTTATAAATGGGCTGTACAAAAAATATGGCGAAAAGATGTTTAATGTAAAATCCCCTCAAAAAACAAGGGCGAACTGCCTCCGTCTGGAGAAGAAAAAGTTCAGTCTCCCGAGGCGTCAAGGCTATTTTTACTGTAAGAACTGTAAATCTGTGGAATAGTCACATCCGGAGGTGGTCACAACAGGAACAGTGGACTGTTTTAAAAAGAGCTTAGATGAATTCTAAAAAGTAAAAGACATTAATGCTTATAAAAATGTTTAGAAATCTTGGTCTAACTCCCCATTTTCTAAAATTCGCATCCCCTCCTATCCCTTGGTTGAACTTGATGGACTTGAGTCTTTTTTCAACCATATTAACTATGTAACTTTTGCACAATAGCACATTTATTTAAAACAGATACAAAAAGACATAATAATTATACTTTTTTTTTTAGCAATGTTCCAAATGTTAGTGTGGCGGGATGTACTGTAATAATAAATCTATTGGGGGTCACTTACTAACACTAAATTGGTGTAAAAAAAGTCCCCTTTTTGTGGCACTACATTTTTATGCCATCCTCATCAGTGATGGCCAGTTCAAAGTGTTCACCAGCGAACACATGCGGGCTACCATCTTGATTCACAAGTCCGGCGATGCACAGGTAAGCCCTTTCCTGTGCCTGTGCCGGGAGCCGGTCTGAAATCACATGCGGTCACCGGGAGCAGGCAGTTCCGAGAACAGACGCCGGGGGCCTTCATTGGGCTCTTCTCGGAACTGCCTGCTCCCGGTGACCGCATTTGATTTCAGACCGGCTCTCGGCACAGGCACAGGTAAGGACTTACCTGTGCATCGCCGGACTTGTGAGTTAAGATGGCAGCTCACATGTTTTCGCTGGCGAACACTGCGAACTGGCCATCACTGATCCTCATCACTGAGGAGTATTAGGGGCCAAATTCACTAGCATTTATACATGGAAACAGGCGTAAATAATGTCAGAAATCTATTCCAGTCAGGGATTGGAGTATATTTCACCCCAGGCGCATGGAGGATGCCCCTAATTTTTTGGGATGCCTGTGCCTCTTCATTAATTAGGCCAATCCTCCAGCAGCGCAGGATCAATCAAGTGCTGGCATAGAACACTTTGATAAATGACCCCCATTCTATTTCCTTACTTTCAAAGAGTAACAAGATAAGACGAGAACATAAACATTACATAAAACAAATTCCTATACTTTACCAATCCTTAAAGGCTATGTACACCTTTGGGGGCAATCTTTTATTATTGCATTGCACTCATTTTGAGCTGAAATCCTTTTTTTTATTGGTCTTTATTACAAATATTAAACCCTTTTCTCTGTACAGAGCTGAGATGCTCTAATAGAGCATGTGGTTTAGGGTACTTTCACACTAGCGGCACAGACCTCTGGCAGGCTGTTTCGGTAGGTGAACAGCCTGTCGGATCCGTTCTGCCGCTAGTGAACGCGTGCCCCCGGACTGCCGGAGCAGACTGATTGACTATAATGGGGGCAGGGGCGGAGTTCCGGCTGCAGCACGGTAGCGCATGCAGAGAGGCCGCCAAAATAAAAGTTACTACATGTAGTCCGGGGGCACGCGTTCACTAGCAGCAGGACGGATTCGACAGGCTGTTCATCCGCCGGAGGTCCCTGCCGGAGGTCCCTGCCGTTGAATGTGTGAATCTAGCCTCAAATTAGTAATTTAGAGATAAGGGTTATTAGAGCACAAAGTGAAAGTAAAAAGTACGATTCACGCAGCTAGACAAACAGTTAACCCTTTGTGACAGAATGGTTCAATATTTTTTATAAATTGAAACCAATAGAAAAAATTATTTTTATTCCAAAATGAGTAAAATGCAATCATAAAAAATTAATTGCCTCCAAAGGTGTCCATGACCTTTAAAAATATCTAGCTGGCCTACTACTTTCTCTCATATTTTGAGCTGTGATCAATAAAAGGGCTAAGGAATTTTGGATGGAGCTGTAGATATAGAGTTAAAGGTATCAAAATACTGGAATTTAGCATTTTGGCAGAAAAATCTTTTAAAGGGGTTTTAGCATAACAACAACTTATGTGTCTGATCGGCGGGGGTCGGACTGCTGGGGCCCTACTGCTTCATTTAACTCTATTGGGCTGCGGGTGATAGCTGAGCACTTCCAGCAGTTCCATAGAGCTGAATGGACCGGTGGACATGCAGGCATGTGCGCCACTCCATTCAAATAGGCGAACAAGTTGCCCCATTCTCGTGACTGTCGGGACCCCAGTGGTTGGAGCCCCACTGATCAGACACTTATCTTCTATCCTAGGATAGGGGATAAGTTGTTATAATACGAAAACCCCCAAAGGAAAACCGATAGCGTGGGAGGATTTGCTCGTCTTTAAATATCTGCTGATTATGAGGAAATGTGTCATCAGAAAAGTAGCTGTTTAAAATATATAATATAATAATATAATAAATGTTATGTTAAGCATATTTTTAAGATTTTTTTATTTATTTTTTAACTTTCCATGCCACTATATATTAAAAACACTCTGATCCCCATCCAGTATAATAATAGGCTTACGATGACCGCTAGCACCTATATATAGATAGCACACGATCCGCCATTGACAGCGGGTGATAGTCACAGCTCACCTCCTCCCCCTCCCTGCACAGTGACTTCTGCACATGTCACAGAGCATGCCCACAAAGATGTATGAGTCCCCTCCGGATTATATATTCCTGTGGTCCATGTGGCCACTATAGGGGACATTCACATGGCAGTTTATGCTGCTGGAATTTTGGTGCAGACTTCATGCCAAAATTCCTGCCGTAGCCACATGCATAAAGGGACACGTTCCTTCTTTGCATGGTGTCCGAATAGACAGTGCTGGAAGCCACAGTGGGTGTTTGCTCGCGGTTTAGCTCCATTCAATGGAGCTAAGCCGCGAGCAGATCTGTGGCAATCAAAATGAACAACAGCATCAAAATCCGGCATGTGGACGTACCCATAAAGTAAATCTCTGTGTGGTGTAGCTGCACAGACAAGATGGATTCCCACGAAAGCAGGTACAGAAAATAGAATACAAAATACAATAAAAATATGATAAAAACAGCTTAGAAAAAAGGAATATGTATCAATATCTGGTTGTAATTAGTAAAAAAAAATGGATATTGCTGATTCCTTTTAATCAAAACTTAAGAATTTCCAGTAAGTTAGAGAAATAAATAAAAAAAATTTGTGTAAGAGCCTGGCCTGATGTTTTTTTGTTTCTTGCAGGTAAGTTATAAGAAGAAAAATGCACAGGAGATCCACAAATACACTGAAGTGATGAACAGACCAGACATACGGAAGGCTACAGAGATCTCCAAGATCATAAGCAATGTAATCTATCTATCTATCTATTTATATCATATCTATCTATTATCTATCTATCCCTTATCTATCTATCTATCTATCTATCTATCTCATATCTATCTATCTATCTCTCTATCTACTATCTATCTATCTATCTATCTATCTATCTATCTATCTATCTATCTCATATCTATCTCATATCTATCTCCTATCTATCTATCTATCTATCTATCTATCTATCTATCTACTTTAGGGATTGGAGTAGTTTTGTTCACATCTGTATTGACTTTTCCATTATTCTGTTCAGTCAGAGAAATGGAAAAATCTAAAAATTCACTTTGTTTAAATGGGTGATTTTGAGCATCAGTTATGCAGTTGGTGTCCGCTCCTTTAGGTTTCTGCAATTTTTTGCATAGGAAAAAGTCTTCTCTGAGGACTTTTTGTTCTGCCAAAAATAACGGGTACCTGACAGAATAAGGGCTCATGCACACGACCGTTGTTGTTTTGCGTTTTTTTTTTCTTCTCTGATTTAAATCTTCTGTTCCGTTATTGCACAAAACATATCCGTATGGTTTCCGTATTTGATCCATTTTTTGCAAATTGTATATGGAAACAGTGACTTATTAATCACCAAACACCTGAGCAATATGGGCTGGACATAGCATTTCTACAGTATGGATCCGCAAAATACGGATGTGTTCCGTGTGCGTTCCGTATTTTCTGCGGACCCATTGACTTGAATGGAGCCTCGGACCGTGATTTGTGGATAATAATAGTACATGCACTACTTTTTGGAGGAACGGAAAAACGGAATGCACACAGAGTACCTTCCATTGCTTTTGTGGACCTATTGAAGTGAATGGTTCCACATACTGTCCGCAAAAAGAACGGAAGCAGAAAGAAATACATTCGTGTGCATGAGCCCTAAAGCTTTCATTTTTTTTTTACATTATAGTCATATGTTATGGATGACGGATAGAAACAGAAGGTGTTCCTTTTCTATCCATCGTTGAATCTGCTTAATGCATTGCTTTTATAGCTTTCTTTGCTCTTTTTATTTTTCTGTTCCTCTAATGCAGATGTGAACAAGCCCCTTGCAGGATTCCCTTAAGGCAGGCATGTCCAAACTGCGGCCCTCCAGCTGTTGCAAAACTACAACTCCCAGCATGCTCTAATAGCTGTAAGCTATCCAGGCATGCTGGGAGTTGTAGTTTTGGAACAGCTGGAGGGCCGCAGTTTGGACATGCCTGCCTTAGGGCTCATGCACACGAACATAATATTTTTTCCCTCATCCGCATTTTGTGTGGGTTGGATGTGGACCCATTCACTTCAGTGGGGCCAAAAAAAGTTGCGGACAGCACACTGTGGGCTGTCCACCTCCGTATGTCCGTTCCGTTTTACGGACGAGGATAGGGTTGTTCTGTAGAGGCCAGGACTTTCCGTTCCACAAAATGCGGATCTGCAGTTTGCAGACCGCTAAACAGACTATGGTTGTGTGCATGAGCCCTTAGAGGGAGAGGGAATCGCTGTTTATGATTTGAAATTTGACTGGATTTATGGTTGATACAATTGTATCACAAGAGGCTTGTTGCCCAGCAACAATAATGTGTAACAATTGACAGTGCTGGCTAATAATACAACATATGTTCAGATATTAATAATGGTCATATGAGATTGGCAAATCATTTCAATCTTCATCTATCTTCATTTTTCTGATACAGAGCTAAAAATTTCCTACTTCCCTTCACATAGCCAAATAGTTACCGTGAAGGGGTTATTTTTTTTTATTCCCAGGGAAGTAGACAGACTTATAAAAGAAATGATAACGTTTAGCATCTGATGAAGGTCCCTCCATTTTTGTAGTCTTTATTTTGTAATTCTGTCTGCTCTGCTGAGATTTTTTAAAATTCAAAGACAAGCCCTTTAAATGAAAAAAAAAAAAAAAAAAAAAAAAAGCCTGCTCATCATATTTTGGGGGTTGTCTCATGAGGGTAATCCCTTTTTAAAATGAAGGCTGCTGTAACCCTTGCCAGTCAACTGTTATCCCTGGGGGAGCTGTGACCAGACACACAGTTGCCCCTATGGCACTACATGCCAGGCATTTTAAAGAATGACCGTTCTGGGAACCCTCTTTATGATGTCCATGGGCTGTAATAGGACATTTAATGAGGAGTTGTCATGGTCAGACAGGCCTTATTATAACGTCATTCAGCATGAAAAACGGACTTTCTGTTACAATAATTCTCCTGCCGTGAGATATTATCTTTACTTCATTATAATGGTGCCCCCTGGTGTTTATATCTGTATGGTCATGTGCAAATCCACCTACTTAGGTGGTTGCACATGCTCAGTTCAATCCTTCCAGTTATTGTTAGAATCTGTGACAGCTGCAGCAGAAAGGACATGAAACCTGAGCTGTTATATGGAGAGAGCTGCATGATAAAGGACATGCCCCTTGAGCTGTGATAGAAAGGACACACCCCCTTAGAAAGGACATGTCTACTGAGCTGCTGCAGAAAAGGCACACCCCAGAGACAGGACACGCCCCCTGAGCTGTCAGCTTGAAATAAATGTAGCAGTTAGCAATTAGAGCAATACATGGGGAGATCTCTGGTTTCATGTGAGGTAAAGGGCTGGTTCTAGTTTTGTTAGGAAAGATTGTCATTTACTATATGATTTTTTTTTATTTTTTTTATTTTTTATTAATGAGAGCTATATAAGTCTGTTGTAAGCTCTCTACTAGCGGAAGCTGTAGGCAGCAAGAATATTATCACGTATCTCGAGTAGTAACATTGTGGGAGTTGGAGCTCTGTAGGCAAGTCTGGTATACATTCGTAGATGAAATGTTTTTGTGCCCCTTTTCTGACATATTTTCTGAAACATTTGGGGTCATTTATTTAGATTTTTTTTTTAAACGCTGGTCTTAATTCCCCTCTGCTAGGGCTTAATGCTCCCCGGATGGACCCCAACAGCCTTAAATCTACCCCAGCTCTCTTTCCATCGTAGATTTAGATAATTTTCTATGCAAAAAACTTACATAGAAAATGCTAAATGAGACCGGTCTGCCTCTTCCCCGCCCGCCCCATGTCTTTTTTTTTTTTTTTTTCTTTTAGAACTGGCGTACATGGTGTGGAAGGGGAAGAAGTCGCAGATTTTTCAGCAAATCACCTTTGCGATAAAATGTGCACCAAATATACACCAAAGCGTGGCGTCACTTTGGTCATAAATGACCCCCATTGTGTCTTTACATCTGTAGGACACCTTTATTAACCATGTGCACTATGAAATTAGAGCCATTTGCAAATTACAACTTTTTGAAAATGTCACAAAATTTTTAGGCAGTATCGCTCCAGTGGGTGGTTGGTGTAAGAATGGACATAGTTAAAGATTTAAAACATAATGCGACATATGTCACAAAAAACTGCCCCCCTGTCAAAGCTGACATCAAAAATACCAGACATGAAAAATTCATCCCTTTGTCTTTGCTACCAGTTTTTAGAAATTGTTCGAGCCACGTTGGCCCACACTTACTACCGTGAATGCACCTAGAAATTGTCGTAAATTGTTGAAAAGGGGTGTGGTCTAAGATGCAACATTTTGGGTCAAAATTCTACACAGCGTTTGTGATAAGTTACCCCATAAGTTTACTGTGTCTTCAAAATTAGTAAATCTGACCCATTGTCTATGAAAATTTGGACAAATGGTGCTCAGTTGTTGGTTCTAAGTGAATCTTTACGAGAAGAAATTAGAACATGTTTTCTGTCGCTTATAAAACTGTATGTCCGGTATAGTGTTGGTTTCCTTCTGAAGATTTGCTACAACCTATTGAAATGCTCCACATCTGTCCCGTATTTGATATAGGTGGATTATAAAAAAGCCAAAGGTGACCTGAGTAAAGAATCCATGGTCTTGGGAAGACCAGATTTCGAACATGCAAAAGAAATGTCAAAGATCACCAGTCAGGTAAATCCTCCACATTATGTAACTAGGTCGTGGGGTTCAGAGTTGCAAATAGTTTATTAAAAAGTTGGTGGCAGGTCAGCAGGTTGGCCGCCTTAAGGCTCTGTCCACATGTCTGCTTTCTGTTGCTTTTTGATGGCAAGACTAGCGTAGGCTGCTGACCGGATGGTGATCTTATGGATCCTATTAGGTCAATGAGATCCATCTGGATTTGTTAGAATTTCCATAGAGGTAGATTGTAAGGCTACTTTCACACTTGCGGCAGAGTGATCCGGCAAGCAGTTCCGTCGCCGGAACTGCCTGCTGGATCCGGCAATCTGCATGCAAACGGACAGCATTTGTGGAGGGATCTGGATGCAGATCCGTCTCACAAATGTATTGCAAGAACGGATCCATTTCTATATTTTTTCACATTTTTACTGGTCTGCAGAATTCTGGTATTTTTAATGCCAAATCCGGCACTAATACATTTCAATGTAAATTAATGGTGGATCCAGCATTCCGGCAACTGATCCAGAATTTTGGACGGAGATAAAACCGCAGCACGCTGCGTTATTATCTCCGTCCTGAAAAGGCAAAAAGACTGAGCTGAAGACATCCTGATGCATCCTGAATGGATTGCTCTCCATTCAGAATGCATTAGGATAAAATGGATCAGTTCTTTTCTGGTATTGAGCCCCTAGGACGGAACTCGGCGCCAGAAGAGAAAAACGCTAGTGTGAAAGTACCTTAAACATAATGCCATTTAAAGGGGTATTCCCATCTCAGACAATGACCATTGTCTGATAGGTGCAGATTCCACCGCTGGGACCCGCACCTACAACGAGAACGAAGCGGGAAGCGCTGTGGCTGGAGGACCCCAGATTTTCCGGGGTCCGTCCACCACCAAGTGCTACTCCCATAGAAGTGAATGGGAGCGCACTGCGCATGTGCAGCCCATGATCCAATTCATTTCTATGGGGCAATATTTTCGTCAGCCCCATAGAAATGAATGGAGGGCTGCTGCGCATGCGCAGTGCACCCTCCGTTTATTTCCCCGCTCTGTTCTCGTTGTAGGTGCAGGTCCCAGCGGTGGGACCCGCACCTATCAGACAATGGGGGCATATCCTAGCGATATGCCCCCATTGTCTGAGATGGGAAAACCCCTGGGGTAAGGTCATTTACAGAATCCACACAAATGTTTTTCTTTCAGGTGAAATACAAGGAACATTTCAAGGAAATGAAGGGTAAGAACCATTGCTACAACCCCCTGGACAGCGCTGTCTTCAGGAGTGCCCAAGCTGCAACAGACTTGGCGAGTGATGTACGTATGCTGATTTATGTATAATATATATGTATGCAGGTGGTATATGTATGTATTTTTTTTAGATGAGTGAATCGAAGTTGATGAAGTGGAATTTGATCTGAATTTCAGGAAAAATTTGATTCGCACCAAATCCGAATTTCCTCACGCTTCATGGTAACGAATCAATTTTTTTTCATAAAATGGCTGCTGCACATGTAAGGACATGGAGCAAAGAACTCTGGGAACGAGGGATCACCCATAATGCCATGCATGCAGCCAATCAGCAGCCAGCCAGCCCTGTGATGTCACAGCCCTATAAATAGCCTCAGCCATCTTGGATTCAGCCATCTTCCAGTGTACTTAGTGCAGGGAGAGACGTCAGCAGGCACTAGGGACAGTGGTAGAATTTTTTTTTAAACTTTTATTTTGCTGTATGTATAGAAGTTCAGGGAAAGGAAAGGGAGGAATCATTTCACAGTATTGAAGCAGAACAGGGTTCAGTAGGGGAGTTTACAGCCTGGGTTATAGGAACAATCCTATTACACCTTGCTGCACTGACTGGGGATCCAAATTGCCATTATACAGCTCTGTAATTCCAGCAAACCGTTCTTGTTATTGGGGTGCAAGTGCTGTTTGATACAGCCATTAACAGTGTTTATTACAAGAGAATATTTATATGTCTTATTTGTCCTTGTGCGGTGCAGTTATTTGTTTTGAAGCATTTTTAAAGCATTGGGCCACTCTGTGGTCTCCTCATGCTGCTTCCACCTCACCACTATGTCATAGGGCCACTCTGTGGACTTCTCATGCTGTTCCCACCCTCCCCACTTCATGACTGGGCCACTATTTTGCCTTTCGGCCTGGCTGACATCATCATTTATTTGACCCTTATTCTGATATGTCAGAAGGAAGGAAAAATGAGACGCACAACGGATCCTGTCTATGTCACAGCTGTGAGGCCTGCATGACATGGTCCCTATTTTGCATCAGAATTGGCTTATGATTTGGTAGCCAAAAGCAGGAGTGGGTACAAAACACAGAAGACATGCAAATATTCTATTCATGTGTCATCTCTGTTTTGGATCCACTCCTGTTTTTTTGGCTTTAGCAATACTGATGGATTGCTGACCAAATGCTGACTGAGTGAAGGCGGATGCTCCACAGACAGAATCCGTTTTTTGGGGGTTATTGTCCTGACGGATCAGAGGAACGGCAAAATAATCAGTGACGTCAACACAAACTTACTGCTGACACCCTCTCCACTCTGTCGGGGGGCTCTACTTGTATATGCGTTTAATAGAACAGGTTCTGTAGACATCTATGTGGAATCGGCTGACGACGGTGTAAAAGGAGTGCGCTCTTTCATGCTATAGTAGGATGTTGGGCCTCTGCACGGTTCCTTATACCTGGAGCTTACATCGATCTGTAAGGCTGAGTTCACACTTGTTATTTGGTCAGTTTTGGCCCCGTGACCATCCAAAGGAGTGAAGTGTGCAATGATTCTAAGAGTGACTCCTGTCATCTGCATGTCATACTGACTCACATTATTATTTCACTACCACAGCAGACTCCCTATGTGTGTAACTGCAAGGCACAGTGTTCTACACCATTATACAGGCTCTCTGCAGCCAGGAAATAGCTGTTTTTAACGCAATTTGTCACAAATAAATTCGGATCAAACCAAATTTTTTCGGAAAATTCAGCAAACCGGACGAATTGAATTTTTTAAAAATTCGCTCATCTCTAGTATTTATGTATGTGTTGTATGTATGTATTATATGTATGCATGTATGTATTTCTGTATGATATATATAAAATGGGGATTCGCTCTGGTAGACAGAGTATGCGGACGCAGTACAGAGGCAAATTACCAGTTCTTAAATCAAACGTCTGTGTTTATTCACATATAAGACAAAAACAAAACGTCACTTTGCAGTCTTGGTGTTAGTTCACACACAATGGAAAGTCCACATAGCAAAAATCACTTTGTTGGCAGTTCTACCTCCAGCAGTCCATAGCAGGCTTTTAGGGGGCCTGCTTCCCCTACACACGGGTCTCAGCCCTCCAGCACGGCACAAGCCTCAGATCCCAGCACAGAGACCTTGCTGCTCAGCCCAGCTGCCTCTTTTAAGGACAGCCAGGTGCTGCCAAAACCCGGACTGGCAATTAAAATCCAGTCCGGTATTTGACCCCTCCTGGCTGCAAATAAGCTCAGCAGCACACGCTGGGAGGAAAATACCTGTTTTCCCAAACCATACCCCTCACTGTGTCACTATATTTATATGTACACAGTGGATATAAAAAGTCTACACACCCCTGTTAAAATGTCAGGTTTCTGTGATGTAAAAAAATGAGACAAAGATAAATCATTTCAGAACTTTTTCTACCTTTTAATGTCACCTATAAACTGTATAATTCAATTGAAAAACAAACGGAAATCTTTTAGGTGGAGGGAAGAAAACAAAAAAAACAAAAAAATTATGTGGTTGCATAGAGCCAGAAGCAATGCAGTGTATGGAGCTGGCGGCAGACAGCTCTATACATGGTGTAGTGGCCGTGTCGGTGTACTGCAGCTCAGCTACTATGCATGTGAATGGGAGCTGAGTTTCAGTATGCTGAAAACTACAGAGTGTATGGAGCCTTCAAATTCAGCTCCGTTAGTTTCTAATGCTGTGGACTCTTGAAACAGCTGATTGGTGGGGGGACCATGGAATAGAGTCAATATCAGTAATCATAGGTCGTAGAACCTTGTCAGACGCTCTAAGATAAATATCTCCTCCTCACACAACCACGTTGAAATCCCCGGCAAGCAGTGGTGGTGTCTGAGGACAAGGTAGTAGTAGAGAGGTGAAGATATCACTATTCTCTCCATTTGGGCCGTATATATTATATAAAACTGACATGTCTTGCCAGAGTGCCCACCAGAGCGTGCAGACCTTCCCCTTGGTATCTTCTGTGTGGGCTTTCAAGTTGTATTCTAAGTGGTTAGAATGTTTGGTCTGCACCAGTGATGGCCAGTTCGCAGTGTTCGCCAACGAACACATGCGAGCTGCCATCTTAACTCACAAGTCCGGCGATGCACAGGTAAGTCCTTACTTGTGCCTGTGCCGGGAGCCGGTCTGAAACACATGCAGTCACCGGGAGCAGGCAGTTCTGAGAACAGCCGCCGGGGGCCTTCATCGGGCTGTTCTCGGAACTGCCTGCTCCCGGTGACCGCATTTGTTTCAGACCGGCTCCCGGCACAGGGTAAGGACTTACCTGTGCATCACCGGACTTGTACTGCGAACTGGCCATCACTGGTCTGTACCCGATCAACATTTTTTGAGGATTGTATGCGGACCCATTCATTTCAATGCGACCGCAAAAGATGCGGACAGCACACTGTCCTTTCTGTGGCCAGGCCAAAAAGATATAACATGCCCTATTCTTGTACGTTTTGCGGAGAAGTACAGTAGAGGACTTTTCTATTGAAGTGTAAAAGAAGATAGGAGCATGCACATGGCTGGCATCTGTGTTTTTCGGATCCGCAGATTGTGAACCGAAAAATGGATACAGTCGTGTGAGTGTGCCCTAAATGGAATCAGAACCCCAGCCTTCCTGTTAGCAGCAGCAGAGCCTATCACCTCTCACACCCAAAAGGTTCTCATCCTGTGGAAATCGGTGCTCTCAAGATAGATCTCCTGTAGAATAGCTACGTCTGTTGGCAATGGCGGAGTACTAGGGCTCCTTTCTGGGGAGAGAGCGTACTTTCATGATAAGAGGGTTGTTGGCAGGGTGGGCTGTTGCTGGGTATGGAGCGGGCAGAGATTAGGTAAATTCAGGTGTGGGCGACTGGTGGGAAACCAGGTGTCAGAAGGTGGTTTGTTGATCCATAAAAAAGAGTGGAAGGCAACACAAAAAATAGGGAATAAGAACATCGTCGAGATAGCATCCATTTGTCAGCAGCATCGCTGTGAGGTTCAGCACTTTTACGGGACTTTACTTTTATCTGACATGTGGAGCTACGTCCCAGTGCCATCTACATATCGAAACACTATAAGAAGCTGAATACAGTTATTGCGAAGATAGCAAATATTTTCTCCACTATGTCACCTAGAACTAAGGCAAAGGAAGATGGAGAAAGAGAATAAAGAAGGAAGGGTAGCCAGTTACTCATGTCATTCCAGTTAGATCAAGTTCTCTAAGTAGTAAAGACCTGCTATTGTCCGGTGATTTGTAGAAAGGCAATGCCCGATGTAGGCTCAGTTATTTCTGATGGTGTTTCCCTGGAGACTTGGTTGGCCTTTGGTCTTTCAGGGCCTGTCCCCCAGTAGATCTCGTCGTCTGGGAGTCAAGGCTTTGCGTGGAGTTCTGCTGGTCCACGCCAGGGTCATGTGGCAGTTGAAAATCAGCGATGGCTGCTTCAGCCGATAGGGTAGGTAACCTGGAGGGTCGTTGGGTATTGCCGCTAGGTAGTAATACCATCACTGCTACCTAGGTGGTTCTGTGCACACATGACTAAAGACTTTTTTCTGCGTTTTGTGAGTTTCGCCAAATAATCGGTAAATACAAGAGCCTTGGAATCGTTCAAAGTTACTGGTGTATGTTTTCTCTTGTACACACGTGAAGTGGCTTCCTTGTCAAGTCAAGGTACTTGGCTATAACCTTTCTTGGCTGCATAGACTTGATACCAGTTAGAGATCTCCTGGAGCTTCTTTGGTCTGGCCCAGTGCAGTGTGCATACCCGACAGGGGGCCTTAAGGCCCAAAGCCTGCTTTAGGTCCACATAGCATAACTTGTGTAGGGCTGCAAGTCCGGCACCCCAACAAGACGTAGATTACTACAAAATGACCGATTCTTCAGGTTGTCAATCTTTTCTGCCACGTGGGATTGCGAATGAAGTGTGAGTGTGCCCCTGCCAAGTCATCTTCTGTGGCAGCTAAATGTTGCTTGGCTTCCCGACAGTAGTAGCGTGGACAGTTAACTCATTTTGCAGAGTTTGCAAGTTTGTGGAATGATGGTGGTCAGGGTGGACTAGATGTTGGGGGTAATTCTCTTGGCTACCCAGATGGCCAGCTTTTTGTAGTCAATCCACAGGTGTTGCATGCTTGATTTGTTATCTCCCTTGTCGTTAGAGTGAAGGGACAGCGATGCTTGTTCCTCCCTGTTTAGAGAAGGGCACCAAGGCACCATCTTGTCCTGTCGCGTGGTATGGGATATAGCTGGGAAAAGTAGCCTGAGAGTCCTCCTCTGAAGAAGTGTGATCATTCGCAACACTGAAGTCAGTGTCTCCACAAAGAGAGAAAGAGTGTTGCGTAGCTGTGGGAAAAGTTTAGTAAGATGCAGAGCATAGCGCAGGAGAAGCTCCTATCTCCCAGTGTCTACATGGCAGTGCCAAAATTGGAAGTCCCCCTAGTGATCTCTGTAAGCTGCCAGAATCGTATGATATATAGAAATATGACTAAGCAGGGGATTTGTAGTTCTGTGCCAGAGAAAAAAGTATTGCCTAATGCAGTAAGAACAAGACATTAAAGGGCTTATCCAACAGTTTAAAACTGATTCGTCCTCAGCATCTGATTGGTGAAGGTCCGACACTCAGGACCCCCATAGATCAGCTGTTTGAGAAGGCTCTAGTACTCATGTAAACGCAGAGGCCTTCTCGCTGCTTACTCTAGGCCAGTGACGTCAAGACCATCATCACGTGGCCCAGAAACAGCTCACCTGAATGGAGCTGAGGTGCTTCTAGACCACATGACCGATGGTTGTGACGTAAGCAGTGAGATGGCTGCGGCACCTATAGGAGCACCATGGCCTTCTCAAACAGCTGATCGACAGGGGTCAAACCCTCACCGATCAGATGCTGATGACCTATCCAGAGGATAGGCCATCAGTTTCAAAGAGTCAGATAGCCTATTTGAGTGCAGATGCAGGACAAGAACACGAGCAGTGTCAGCTGCACCTCTAAATAGGACCTCACAGACCAAATCCTGCACCGTCTCAATTAAATGTAAGTGACCCATTTCGAGGGTCCATTTGCGGCACTGAAGTGCACTCTCTGTAGCCTGCAAGGACAATGTCCTGTACTGTATCCAGTGCACTTTATAGTTTCCTACAAGACTGATGACTCATTTTCCATCTAGCACAAAGTGCATCTGTACTAATACGTACCTGTCCTCATGCAAACTTCTTCCTACATAATGGTAACAAATAAACCCAATCATTGCTCTTGAGATCTTGTTCTTTTTTTTATTCTATTTAGTTTATTGGAAAACTGCGGCGCCCCATAAAGAAGTCATTAAAACTCAGGCCCCAGCTACACAATCATATTATAAGTGCATGGAGAATCCATCAGAATACACATACGTTAATTACCACCGCACAGCGTGCAGCATCGGGCCTGCGGTTTCCATGACTCAGTAGACACTATTGTACTTACAGTTTGACAGGGTTTATCATTGTTTTTAATTTTTTGCGGGCAAAAACGATATTCATCATTGAAAGGAGAAACTCAATGCCTAAAAATTAGGCGTAGGCATGGTTACATTAATTTATAATATCTATTCATCTCTCAGACATTATACACTCTGGGGCACTAGTTGATGCTTTTAATGGACTTATTATTACCACTGCATGCATTTTATATCTCATGTCTCTTGATGGCTGTTGCCTCTATGTCGCGTCCCAGGTATAGGAAATGCCGAGTGGTGTAGTGTGGCCTAAATGTCTCTTTGTGTCACGTTGCTCCCACCTGGATACCACTGGACCCCAGGCTTTGGCTCCTCAGCAATAAATAGGGGGAATAATTGAGGGATTTGAAGAACTAACTTGAGTCCAGACCTTGAGATGAAGTTCAGTGGCAGCTTTACTTTGAATAAACGTTTCTCCATACAGTTTCAGGCTTTGTCTTGGTTTAGCATTAAACTGGCAGGCAAACTCAACTCTGCTGTATCTTTCTCTCGCTCTGCTGTACTGACAGGCTGGCTGTATAACTCAGCTTCTTCTGTATGCTGCACTTTTTCTCTGTAGTCTGACTCTAGGTTATGCCAGGGGACTTTCCTCCTGGCTCATGAGGCTTCAAGCTTTGGCCTCCATGGCCAACAGAGCTTAAGGTGCTCTGGCTGGTGTGGGCACATCCAGCAGAGACATGCCCCTGCACACCCTTCCCCTGTCTAGGGAAGATCTAAACTGGAACAAACTGGTCCCGACGCTTTCTTTAGGTGCAATGAGCTGGACCGTGGTACGGTTACACGGACGCCAAATTATGCAGTGGGTCAGGATATGGGTATAATAGTCTATGGTTTTGTTCATGACGCCAATTCCAGCGTGCGCAGGGTACTAACACGGGGCCCTTTAAGGTGTTGTAACTCACGTACCAGGCTAGGAATGCCAGAGTGGTGTAATGTCTCTGTATGGTAATGGCAATAGTATCAACGGTGTCTCCTACCTTGGTACGGCTGGACTCCTGGATCCTAGCTCACTTGCAATAAAATGAGTATTGTGCTAGTAGGAGTAATTGAGGGATTTTGTAGCAGTAATTGAGATCCAGACCTTTGGTAAAGTACAAACTTGTCTTTACTAGTTGCAGCTTTCATCCAAAAAAGGTACAGCAATAGTCTTTGGTCCCAGCAGGTATTAGCAATGTGTGGCAGGAATATATCTTCTGCTCCATCATGTGCCTGGAGCTTTTGCAGGAAAAGGACGTCTGCTTAGTAGCTCTGTAATGTGGCAGGAATTTGGCTTCTGCACTGACTATCTTCTGCTATCTGGGGGCTGACTTGCTGAGGAGGATTATGGCCTCTCCTGGGGTCTCTTGTCTCTACTCACAGTTATCTTCACAGGGTATAGTTCTTCCTGGAACTGGAGTGATCTGCAGCTTTCTACTTGGTTTCGTCCAGCTGAGCTGCAAAGGGGTCCATTCTGAACGGCCGTAACATTAAAACTATTCCTACCAATGATGCTGCCACCTGCTGGTAGACCTGAAACATTACAAGGAAAAAATTACATTTAAAATGGTTTTATCTGCAGAGTTGTGAATGACACAATCAAGATCACATTACATGACAATGTTAATGCTCTTAGCAGATTGTAGTGGGGTAAAAGCGTTTAGTAACCCAACTCTGGGGTGTTACATTCCCCCTTACTTTGAATCAAGCAGTCCTCGGCTTGTGCTTGGAATAAGCTCTGGGGGTACCCAAATTAATACAAAGGGCTGCCTGAACTACACATAAGACAAACATATAACGGCTACACGAGGTTCCTGCCCGCATGAGTAGGGTGTCCTATTTAACAGTTTTCCTCTCGGTATAACCAGTCAACCAAGGTCTGCACTAAGCAATCACTGCTGACTGACTTTGAAGTGTTCTGGATCCTTTAAACACCAAAGAAGACATGGAGGTGTCCTTACTCCGTAATCCCACCATGGTGTAATAAAATATTGGCAAATGGAAGGGTGGCTTTATCCTGTATTTCCTTTCCTGCACCAAAGTCTTAAAAATATGGTTTATAGCACGATCACTATGGTGACTATGGGTAGCTAAATGTGGCTCTAAGGATTGAGGCGCCATACCTTAGGCAAAGGCTCAGAAGGGGAGGTATTTAGCATCTCCATGCACTTCTAGCAATGTGACAGGAGGAGGGTATAATAATCCCTTGGAACTCCTGGAAGAAACACCTCAGGATGGGAGCAATCCTGAACAAATAACAAGCTGGAAGAAGGGGCCAAAAACTCCTGTAACCATTCCCGAAGCAGCGGGGTTACCCGTGGAGTTACTGGACCTGCCAGGACTTACCACTTGGTCCTACTTGTGCACTATGAGTAGGCCATTAGTGTTAAGCGTCTGCAGAGGTAGTCCATGTAAAGAGAACAGAGCTATAAGGCAAGACACACAAAAGTAAGGTGCTCTGGCTAAAGGCAAAAGTTAGTGCAGTTTCACAAAAAGTGCATAAATTCACATTGCGGCATCTGTAAAAGAGTCCATACAATTGGCACAAGTGCTTGAACGTTACACAACCTGTAAACTGGAAAAATATGTGCAATAATATAGCAATGGAAATCACAAAGAGCTCAGGTATACGTTTGAGTCTTTTTTTTGGGTGCAAGCTTTTTACGTTTGCAATAAACATTTTTGAAAATAGTGCAAATTTTATTAATGCGAGAGTATGCTCAAATATAGCTCGAGTCCTTTGACTTACAGTGCTTGACGTTGAATCCTCTGGAAACTTTAAAAAGTCAATTGTAATCCGCAGGAATAAGAAAAGTTAATTGTAATCCAAGGGAAATATAAAATGTCATAAAAGCAGCATATTTGTAGAACCGTAGTTCCATAAGGTTATCATGTAACCTGAGAAAGGGGGTAAAACGATGAGAACTTGGATGCAAGGGGTTAAATGATGATGGGGGGAGTACTTACAGTACATGACAATAAGGGTGAGGACAAAATAGGGCAACCTGGAAAAGAAAACATTAAAAACACTGCCAACGAGTCCGCACCCGTCAGGAACAGTCCATGACGTGGCTCCCAATAGTCCTTATTTTTTTTATGGAAGCATTGAGAGAAGGACGTCCATGTCCTCCTCACTGCTCAAGCTACTGAAGCGCATTAGGGGGGTGCTCTTGCCTCTGGTAGCTCAGAGTTGCAGCAGCAGTAGTAATAAAATGAGTGTTGTGCTAGTAGGAGTAATTGAGGGATTTGGTAGCTGTAATTGAGATCCAGACCTTTGGTAAAGTTCAAACTTGTCTTTACTAGTTGCAGCTTTCATCCAAACAAGGTACAGCAATAGTCTTTGGTCCCAGCAGGTATTGGCAATGTGTGGCAGGAATATATCTTCTGCTCTGTCATGTGCCTGGAGCTTTTGCAGGAAAAGGACGTCTGCTTAGTAGCTCTGTAATGTGGCAGGAATTTGGCTTCTGCACTGACTATCTTCTGCTATCTGGGGACTGACTTGCTGAGGAGGATTATGGCCTCTCCTGGGGTCTCTACTCACAGTTATCTTCAAAGGGTATGGTTCTTCCTGGAACTTCCTGGAACTGGAGTGAACTGCAGCTTTCTACTTGGTCTCGTCCAGCTGAGCTGCAAAGCTCAATACTGGTACTGCTTTATAGATGGGGTTTCCAATGTGCCTATGACAGGTACAGCACAATTCTCCAAAGAGGTCTGGGCACTTTTGGATGATCCAAATCCCCTGCAGCATCACAGGATCCCATTATATGATAAAAATCTCTCACTGCCTATGGATTTACACAGCCGCTATAAAACTCAATAAGACATTAGTATGCTGCCAACTCCCCCTAGTGGCCACAGCATTTATACATTTAACTCCTTAAGGGGAATGTATAAAGAATTGTAAAAAATGTGTTGGTGTAAGAGGCGCCAAAGGGGTGCATCCTGAGAGGTCTATGTGCTAGAAACTGAAATCTGTGACATCTGGAAGCTGGTGGAATTTACATCAGTTTTTTGCTGCAAGTCAGGCCGAATGCACACGGCCGTTTTTCACGGCCGTAAGCGGTCCGTGGAACCGCGGCCTGGATTCCTGCTGAGAGCAGGAGCGCACGGCGTCATTGGTTGCTATGACGCCGTGCGCTCCCTGCTGCCGCCGCAATACAGTAATACACTGGTATGATCTATACCAGTGTATTACTGTACTGTGGCGGCAGCAGGGAGCGCACGGCGTCATAGCAACCAATGACGCCGTGCGCTCCTGCTCTCAGCAGGAATCCAGGCCGCGGTTCCACGGACAGCTCACGGCCGTGAAAAACGGCCGTGTGCATTCTGCCTCATATTTAATTTGCCCGAATGTACAAGTGCCATCCCCTCTCTCCTACTTTAAGAAAATAAGAAAAAAAGTCATCCTTTTTTTCAGCAAAAGGGGACTTGCACAAAAGTTGTTAAATTTTTGGTCCCGGTTTTCTGCTATATGGGGATTGATAATTGGTTCTAATGTTCTTTCATGATTTTTGGGTACTGGGAAACCCTACTACGTTTTCCCTTCTAAAAGAAAGTAGAAAATAACTGTCGTGTCTATAATCCTTTAAAGGGGATTCCAAAAATGCACTTTTATGGCACATCCATAATGTCTACCTGATATGTGGTGCCCCACCTCGCCTATATATTCAGAGAATGACTCAAGTCTGCCAGGTGAGACTGCATTGAAGTACGCTGTGTCTGCAACATCCATAGATTTGAATAGAGAGAGCTGTGCACATGCTTGGCCACATGTCCAGGACCCTAGCTATAGGGGAAGCGACTGCTTTGGAGCCCAAACTCAGAAGGGGCCCACCCAGGAGGAAGACTGAAAGATATTTTCTCAAGACCCCCTTAATGGTATAATAAAATGACATTATATACAGAGATACTATAGGAAATGGATGGAACGGCTGCCTGGCCTCGTCTGAGAGAGTGATCTTGACTAGCCACAGAAGTGGGGATTGCACGGAAGGAGCCGGTTGCGAAGAAGATGTTGGGGGGGGGGGGGTCCCCTTTCAATAATTTGCTGTGGGCCCAGTCATTTCTAGTTTTTCCACTGCACATGTCCATTCAGTCTCCATCTGGATCCAAGAGTCTTCTCCTCTCTGGGTGGAAAGGAGGCAAGAGAATCACCTTCTCCAAGTAGGTGGGGATTCCAGACACCTATGCAAATCGTCCCCCAGTCCCCAAAACCACAGCATAAAATGACAATTAAAGAGGAGCCGTCACCTCTCCTGACATGTCTGTTTTAGTAAGTGCCTGTATAGTGCCACCATATTCCGCAGCACTTTACAATTCAGAAGGTTCATGTACAAAACAAAAGACATCACAAAATTCCAGGAGTTGCGTTTTTGATAGGACCACGCTGCTTCAGGAGATCACGGAAGGAAATTCCTTGCACCAGAACCATTCAGAAAAATTGGACATGGGAAAGCATTTAAACCACGGGAAGCCTCCCTCTCTCTTTCCTCCGAGCTTCTGTGAAAAACCAAAGGTTGTGACAATAGTAAAGCACACGAGTTGAGTTAAAAGGGTTTATTATACTCACAAACTTAGTTCCATAACAAGCAGTATACAGAAAGATAAAACACCCGACCCGGGTTTCGCTTCAAAAAGCTTTACACGGAACACCCGTTCTGATGCTACACAACTGACCGGGCAGAACAGCTTTTCCAGGGCAAACTCTGCTAGTCGTGGCCACAAATCCAGTTTGGCTGCCCAGTAGTCCAGCGGATCTTCAATGTGGGGTGGCAGAGTGCTGTCCAAGTATGCCACCACCTGCTGGTTCAGGTCCTGCTCCAGGTCTAGCTGCTGCTGGTAAGTAGTTTCTTCACTAGGCGGGTGTAGAAAGCTGCTCATCAGCGACTGTAGAGTCGAGCTGCTGCTGATGGAGCTGGAACTGCTCCTACCCTCCAACCCCACCACATCAGCCATGGCAGTGGAACGTGAGCGCAGAGAGCCCCCCCCACCCGGTCAGACCTGCGAGAGGATGGACAATGGCGCAGATAGGCAGCAGCCAACTGACTAAATAGGATGTCTCTATAATAGTTCAGTTTGTCCCTCATCTCAGCAGATGTAAAAAAGGCCCCCATTTTGGACCAGTAGCGAGGGTCCAATAAGGTGGAGAGCCGGAAGTCATTCCTCTGCCGAATGGTGACAATTCGGCTGTTACTATCCAAGCAAGTGAGCATGCAGTGGGCCATTTGCGCAAGTGACTCGGAGGGACTCCCTGCCTCCATCTCCACTGCATACTGCCACGGTGTGTCTGGGTCCTCTGCCTTGTCTTCCTCATCTGCCTCTTGCTCCTCCGGCTGCTCCTGCTCCTCCTTTCCTGTCACCTGTGTAGAAAAACCACCCATTTCGCTACACATTGCTTGTGCTCCAATGTCCTCCTCCTCCAGTTCAGCCCCCACAGGGCTCATGTGGCCGTGAGAGCTAGGCGCCACATCTCCAGTCCCCTGACCATCCAGATTTACCAGCATCTGTTCCAGGATATGAAGCAGTGGAATGACTTTGGGAAGAGTTCAGAGAAGAGCTACTAAACTAGTACATGGATTGCAGGATAAAACTTACCAGGAAAGATTAAAGGGCCTTAACATGTATAGCTTGGAAGAAAGACGAGACAGAGGGGATATGATAGAAACTTTTAAATACATAAAGGGAATCAACAAGGTAAAAGAGGAGAGAATATTTAAAAGAAGAAAAACTGCTACAAGAGGACATCGTTTTAAATTAGAGGGGCAAAGGTTTAAAAGTAATATCAGGAAGTATTACTTTACTGAGAGAGTAGTGGATGCATGGAATAGCCTTCCAGCAGAAGTGGTAGCTGCAAATACAGTGAAGGAGTTTAAGCAAGCATGGGATAGGCATAAGGCCATCCTTCATATAAGATAGGGCCAGGGGCTATCCATAGTTTTCAGTATATTGGGCAGACTAGATGGGCCAAATGGTTCTTATCTGCCGACACATTCTATGTTTCTATCCCGTAGTCCTGGTGACTGACAAATAACGTGGCCTCCTCAAAGGGCCTGAGCAATGGCATGTTTCACGCATGAGCTGCCACTGGCTGACCTTGAAGTTACACAGAGGAGTACTCCTGTCCGCTTGGATCATCAAGAAACCATGTATGGCCTTTCTCTGTTCGTATAGTCAGTCCAACATATGGAGGGTGAAATTCCAACGGGTGGAAACGTTGCATATCAGCCTATTTTGGGGGACACTGTTCTGTCGCTGCAGCTCAAGGAGGGTGTGTTTGGTGGTGGCTGAAGTACATGCAAACTTTCGCAGCAATCACAGGTGACATCGCTGTGCACATGTGGTATGCAGGAGGAACACTATGAATTGTCCCTGCAGTGGAGGCTGAGGACACGGTAACATCATCAATGGTCTCTAACTCAAGAGGTACACTCTTCAAATATATGAAATCACACAAACAAAGGAGTGCAACCACATCAATTTTTTAGAATTAAAAAATAACATTTTATTCATATCATGGTAAAACAACATATATTATAGTACATAATTATGTGTACACGGGGACAAATCACAGATGTAAATCACCTTTTCAACAGACCCATAGCACTAAATTATGCCGAGATCTACCCCCTTGCATAGTACTCTCCGGAAACTCCCAGAAAAAAAATGGATCACACTGGGGGGATCTGGATCAAGGCAAATAATTGAACTGCACGCATGCTATCTATGTGGACTTGTGCCTCACTTATACAGCTCTAATCTACAGATTTAACAAAGCCGAAAAGGTGCACTACATAACTATATTACATACCACAATGCAGGGGCTGCTGGCAAGGTGAAGTTACTGGTGGATGAGGAGGAAGAGGTGGACCTTGTCGCTGGATCAACAGTGTGAGAAGGTGGAGGCGGACGCGGCGTCATCTGGCCAAGTTGCTGGTGTGGCTGTGCAGGAACCACGTTCACCCAGTGGGCCGTAAAGGACATGTATTGTCCCTGACCGTAGTTACAGCTCCAATACGTCGGCACTGCCGTGCACTTTGGCAGACACGGAAAGGCTCAAGGACTGGCCCACCTTCTGTTCTACATATTTGTGCAGGGCTGGTACTGCCATTTTGGCAAAGAAACGACGGCTTGGGACTCTCCACCTGGGCTCGGCACAAGCCATCATTTCTCTGAAAGGTGCAGAGTCCACCACTTGGAAAGGGAGGGACTGCAGTACCAGCAACTTGGCCCAGAGCACGTTTAGCTCCTTCGCCTTAGGGTGACCACACGTGTATTGCTGTCTCTTGGCAATCGCTTCAGTGATCGATTGCTGACGAAATGAGTGACGAGGAGTAGGAGGACGAGGAGCAGGAACCTTCTGCCCACAGATTCGGCAAAGAGCCTTGTTCACCTCCTCCGGCGGCTTAACAAAAAACTGCCCGAACACTCCGCACTGACTGACTACTATGGCCGCGCTGCCTCTGTGAACCCCTGTACCACTACCTTCCTGGGCAGGTAGGCTCCTGCAAAGCGGGTGGTCTACCCTGGGCATGTTTGGCTCCCGGCCTCCCACTGCTGCCACCCTGCTGACTCCCGGCCACGCTACCGACTTGCTGGCTCCGCCGCTGCCTCATGCACAAGCTGCCACCCTCTTCTCCCGATGATGATGAAGCCCCTTTGTCACCCGGCTCCCAATTGCAATCGGCTACATTATCATCGAGTACTGTCTGCACGTCACTGATGTCCTCCTCAATGGTCTCTGAGCCAGGAGCCTGACCGCTGGAAACACCAGCTTCTGCTCCACTAATACACCACAAAAAAGGCTGTAATTTTGTCACTTCACCACACAACGGCAAATAAGCCCTTTTTTAACCACTAATACACCACAAAAAAGGCTTTAGAACCTATAACTGCACAGCTGAATGGCTAATAAGCCCTTTTTTCCCACTAATACTCCCCAAGAAATGCTTCAGAACATATAACTGCACCGCACAACGGCTAATAAGACGTACAATTATTTTCTAGTAATACACCCTGTTAATGGCTGTATCACACAGCACTTGCACCCCAATAACAAGCAAGGTTTGCTGGAATTACATAGGTATCATCTATTGCAAACCTAAAAGCAGCAGTATAAAGGGAATTTGGATCCCCAGTCAGTGCAGCAAGGTGTAATAGAATTGCTCCTATTACCCATTACAACCTCCCCTATTGGACCTGGTTCTTCTTTTATAGTGTTGAATAATTCCTCCCTATCCTTTCCCTGCACTTCTAATGATCTTTCCCTGAACTTCTATTCAGCCAAAAAAAAAAAAGTTTACAAGTCTTTCCTAGCACTGTCCCTAGCGCCTGCTGACATCTCTCCCTGCACTAAGTACACTGGAAAATGGCTGAATCCAAAATGGCTGAGGCTATTTATAGGGCTGCTGATTGGCTGCATGCATGGCATTGTGGGTGATCCCTCGTTCCCAGGGTTCTTTGCTCCATGTCCTAACATGTGCAGCAGCTATTTTAGGAAAAAATGCGATTCATTTCCAGAAATTCTGATCGAATTCCACTTCGTCAATGTCGATTCGCTCATCGTCAACGTTGATTCGCTCCTCTCTAATAATATTATTAGTTGTTATTATTATCTATATTGTAATAAAGTAACAACAAATATATGTTTCTATTTTGTTCTATGTGATGATTAATCTTGTCTTCAGCATCTTAATTCTGCTTTTCAGGTGAAGTATAAGAAAGACAGGCATATCATACATGACACCTCTGTGGACCTTCCAAACTTACTGAACCTGGAACATGCCCTGAGGGCCACCAAACTACAAAGCAATGTAAGCACATGTGGAAAATGTGATTTCTAATCCCATTATTTGCTATTATTCCTCTCTGTCTCAAAAAAGAAAATTACTAAAAGTTAGCCAACCCATTACATGGACCCTAGAGATGAGTGAATCGCTCTATTTTCAATTGAGGTTCCATTCTTTCGAATTGGTTGATCGATTCGATTCTGGTTCGAATTGATTCTACCCAAGTTGTAAGTGCTCCAATTGGCCTGAAAATTTGTGTACAACATTCTGAGGTCTCCTAGAATTTTTTTCTCTTTTGTCTCTCGCTTTTTTAAATTCTTTGATTTCTCTCTCACCAAAATTTGCATCAACCAGATCACCAAAAATTGGGATTTGTATACACCTTCAATTTTTAAACAATTTCAGTTGAATCCGATTAGTTTAGAATTAATTTGCTCACCTCGAATGGACCCCGAAATGGTGCTACTGAAAAAAAGCCCTCTAAGCCGACGGGAACGTATAAAAGTTATGGTTATGGGAATGTGTCAGGAAAAAAGAAAAAAATTTCTGCCATAATTTTTGGCAGTATAATACCACCTTACTAGAGAATTGTTATGTGAAGATTACGAAAAATTTACCCATTTACATTTTCTAGAGGTGAACTTATACTTTAAAGGGGTTTTCAGGCCCACAACGGAAATGGTCCTAATCTGTGCCCCACTGAAAAAAAAGGAAAGACTAGGAATTGGTTTGGTTCCATGATTGCTGCAGTTAATTGCTGGCCTCAGCAGTCACATATAATCACAGAACCAAGCCATCTTCTGGTTCTACAGGGACTGGATGTGGCTGGGAACAGGACGGCAGCACAGGTATAACATGTTAGTGGTTTTGTTTTATAATGGGGCACAAGTTAGGACCATTGGGATTGTTGGCTCCTAGGCCAGGCAACCCCATTCAGATATATCAGTTGAGCTATGGTTCTTGCCAAGCGTCTGGAAACATTGTCCTCTTGCCCTCATTTTTATGGTGAACTGCCACGGCAATGTGATTTTAATGACCTTCACCTGTGATTGCTGCGAAGCGGTGGCAATTAGTATTATAACCTCATGTGGTTTTTGCCACGTGGTAAGAACCTAAAGTCTAATATACATGTGCCTTGTCTTTTAGACCGTCTATAAGAAACAATTTGAGGAAAGTAAAGGAAATTACAATTTTTCTTTGGATACAGCAGAACAGAACCACCATAAGGAGAACGCTGTACTGCAAAGTCAGGTAACCACAATCCTCTCTTAAAGGGCACATTCGGACGACCGTGCCGTCTTTTGTGGTCTGCACATTGCACATCCGTAAAACACCGATGCCACCCATGTGCCTTCTGCAAAAGCTGAGGTCTTCAGATTGTAAGCTCGTATTTTTATAAAAATGCCTTTATTTTTACTTGGATATATGTTGTATTTCCTACCTGTGTGTCAGCGCCCCGAAGCAAAATTTTGATGAACCCCACCACCTGACAGGAAGATGGAACAGCCGTAACTTTAATGAAAGTGGGAATATTAGTGCCACATATTACAGAACCCACATAGTACTGCTAGATACTGTAGCAGTAGTAGTGTTAGTCCCTATAGAAAAGGTGCAATGTTCTTGCCCCTGAGCGTGCCTCAACCTCGTGGCAGCTGCTATGGCTACTACGACTATAGTTACACCCATGTTCTATGTTGATGCTATGCTATTTTGGAACAGAGTTGTCCCAAAAATTTCTAGGACTAAAACTAGGGCTGAACTTGTATATAGCTCAGATTACTGAACTAAGGGCATTTTTGTCCAGAGTTAGGCCTCTTTCACACGGGCGTCCCGTATTTGCTCCGGATGCGTTGCGTGTGTGCAATGAGCTGGACCGGGGTATGCACTCTGACACCTTATTATGCGATGGCTGGATCAGGTGTAGGTGATAGTTTATAGTTTTGTTTGTGACGCCAATTGCAGCGTGCACAGGGTACAAAATCACAGGGCCCTCCAAGGTGTTATAACTCACGCCCCAGGTTAGGAATGCCAAAGTGGTGTAATGTCTCTGTATGGTGGTGATAATGGTGTCAACGGTGTCTCCTACCTGGGTACGGCTGGACTTCTGGGTCCTGGCTCACTTGCAATAAATTGAGTGTAGTGCTAGTAGGAGTAGTAGAGGAATTTGCAGCAGAAATTGAGATCCAGACTTTGGGTAAAGTTCAAACTTGTCTTTACTGAGAGTAGCTTTCATCCAAGCATGATACAGCTTTAGTCTTAGGTCCGAGCAGGTATTGGCAATGGTTGGCAGGAATTTATCTTCTTCTCTTTCATGTACCTGGAGCTTTGCAGGAAAGGACGTCTGTTTGTAGCTTTAAACTGTGGCAGGAATTTGGCTTCTGTGCTTTGTCTTCTGCTGTATGGGGACTGACTAGCTGAGGAGGAATATGGCTTCTCCTGGGTCTCTGGACTTTACTCACAGCTATTGTCTCAGGGTATGCTTCTTCCTGGAACTGGAGTTGTCTGCTTGCTTCTTCCAGCTGAGGCTGCAGGGCTCAGGCTAGGGATGATGATCAATTGTCTCAGCTGAGACAAGATCCTGGCTTGGATCCCTATAACTCAGGGAGCTCCTAACCTGCACACCCTACCTCTAGCAGGGGGTGGGCTACACGAACTCTAACTTTCTTCCCTCCCCATGAGGCAGGATATGGGAATAATCCACTCTGCTCACAGAGGGGGGAGCTAAACTGGAATGTACTATTCCAGCCTAAAAACACTAAACTAAAACTAAGTCCTTGCTAACAGATTGCTGCCACCTTCTGGTGAACATAGAAATTACAGCAATATACATTTAACAAGGCTTTCAATGCACATTTGTGAGAATATTACGTGAAATTACACAAGATGACAAGGTAAATGCTCTTAACAGGTTGTAGCTGGGTAGAAGAGTTTAGTAGCACAACTCTGGGGTGTTACATGTGCATTGCGGAAAAACTGCGTGAGTGGGCATTCAATTGCAGTCAGTTTTGACTGCGATTGCTTTCCGATGTTCAGTTTTTTCCACGCGAGTGCAATGCCTTTTGCACGCGCGTAAGAAAAAACTGAATGTGGTACCCAGACCCGAACCCAGACTTCTTCACTGAAGTTCGGGTTTGGGTTAGGTGTTTTATTCATTTTATTATTTTCCCTTATAACATGGTTTTAAAGGAAAATAATAGCATTCTTAATACAGAATGCTTAGTAAAATGTGCCTTGAGGGTTTAAAAAATATATATATTAACTCACCTCATCCACTTGTTCGCGTAGCCGGCATTGTCTTCTTTCTTCTTCTTTCACGACCTGCAAATGAACCTTTGATGACGTAATAACGCTCACCACGTGGTGAGCGCGGTGACGTCAGCGCACGTCCTGCTGAATGAAGATAGAAGATCCTTCTATCTTCATTTAGCAGGACCTGCGCTGAAATCATCAAAGGTCCTTTTGCATTTCCTGCTTGCAGATGCTTGCGATTTTCATGCAGACCCATTCATTTCTATGGGACTTGTGTTGCGTGAAAAACGCAGAATATAGAACAAGCTGCGATTTTCACGCAACGCACAAGTGATGTGTGAAAATCACCGCTCATGTGCACAGCCCCATTGAAGCGAATGGGTCCGGATTTAGTGCGGGTGCAATGTGTTCACCTCACGCATTGCACCTGCGCGGAATCCTCGCCCGTGTGAAAGGGGACTTAAAGAGGACCTCTCCCCTCTCCTAACATGTCTGTTTTAGTAACTACTTGCATTCCCCATGTAATAACATCTATTAGCATCTATTCTTATGACTCTATGATGTGCCATTCCGTTATTTTTCTGCTAGAATTTAGGTCCAGATAAGTGTTACCAGTTGGGGGCGCATCCCTGCACAGATTGACAGCAATGATTGGTTAGTCTCAGACTGTGCAGGAACACCCCCAAATGGTAACACCCTTCTGTACCTTCATTGCAAACTGCTAGTAATTCATTCATAACTTCTAGCGGGAATAATAAAGGAATGGCCCAACACAGAGTCATGAGAATAGCTGCTCCAGAATGGTCATCATATGGGGAATGCAAGTATTTATTAAACCAGACATCAGGAGAGGTGAAAGGTCCTCTTTAAGGGCAGTTGGAAAGAGCATCATTCACTCTGGAGGACCTGTCCTGTCCGGTCTTACACAGACAACCAATTGATCCGATGGACAGTGTGTAATGCTTATTGTCCCCTGTGGTGGCGCTGCAGCAAAATTGAACACTTTTCCCATCAAATCCAAGTGTAGGAAAATTTGTGATCCTCTTATTCAAGGATCGAGAAACCCATCTAAGAAGTAGAGATTGTCCACAGCAAAGAACCCCTTTAACTGGATGCATTCCGATATTTTTTGCATTTTTTGCATTAATTTAGCCATCTATACAGTATATTGTATTATTTTATGTAACTCTACAGGTGAAATACAGAGAGGAGTATGAAAAATCAAAGGGGAGGTCCATGCTTGAGTTTGTGGATACTCCGTCGTACAACGTTTCAAAGGAGGCTCAAACATTTCAGAGTGAGGTAGGTAGAATGGTCACAGTGGAAATGGGAATTGTGCATACTAAGAAATCTCTGGCGACTGTGAAGATTTCAATGTAACCTTCCCTGATAACTGGATAGCTAGCATCGCTAAGTATCTCATGCTCGATACTATAGTCTATCATCTTAAAGGGGTTGTGTAAGATTAGAAAAACATGGTTGCTTGTTTCCAGAAACGGCCTCACACCTGCCCATGCGCAGTGTCTGGAACTGCAGCTCAGCTTCATTGAAGTGATTTGGATCTCAGCTGCAATACTAGACTCAACCTCTGGACAGGTGTGGCACTATTTTTAGAAGAAAGCAGGCATGTCTTTCTAATCTCATACTAACCTTTAAAAGAAGACTTTCAGCAGGTTTGAACATGCTATGCTGGCTGCAGACATATGCAGGGGCTGGGGAGAACAGGACAAGCATACTATTCTCATCAGAAGTAGTATGAATGTGAAGTTTTATTCTGCCAAATTCTGCTACTGCCCTGAGTGACAGCTGCAACCTCCAACCAGGAGACCACGACGTAGAGGAGATGTCACTCAGAGTAGAGGAGAGGGGCTGTGAAGCAGCACAATGCAGATAGCCCTTCACGGTGAAGCTCCGCTCTCCTGGACACTGGCTGGAGCAGAAGGTAGCAGAATAAACGTTTTGGTTGACTCCGATTAGTTTAGAATTGATTTGCTCACCTCAAATGGACCCCGAAATGGTGCTATTGAAAAAAAAAACTCTAAGTCGACGGGAACGTATAAAACTTAAGGTTGTGGGAATGTGGCAGAAAAAAAACAAGAAAAAAAATTTCTGGGCCCAAGAATGGGCACCACAATTTTTGGCAGTCGAATACCACCTTACTAGAGATTTGTTATGTGAAGATTAGGAAAAAATGGATCCGTTTACATTGTCTAGAGGTGAACTTATACTTTAAAGTGGTTTTCAGGCCCACAACGGAAATGGTCCTAATCTGTGCCCCACTGAAAGAAAGGAAAAGGAAAGACTAGGAAGTAGTTTGGTTCCATGATTGCTGCAGCCAATTGCTGGCCTCAGCAGTCACATATAATTACAGGACCAAGCCATGTTCTGGTCCTACAGGGACTGGATGTGGCTGGGAACAGGACGGCAGCACAGGTATAACATGTTAGTGGTTTTGTTTTTTAATGGGGCACAAGTTAGGACCATTGGGATTGTTGGCTGCTAGGCCAGACAACCCCATTCAGATATATCAGTTGAGCTATGGTTCTTGTCAAGCGTCTGGAAACATTGTCCTCTTGCCCTCATTTTTATGGTGAACTCCCACGGCAATGTGATTTTAATGACCTTCACCTGTGATTGCTGCGAAGCGGTGGCGATTAGTATTATAACCTCATGTGGTTTTTGCCACGTGGTAAGAACCTAAAGTCTAATATACATGTGCCTTGTCTTTTAGACCGTCTATAAGAAACAATTTGAGGAAAGTAAAGGAAACCACCATTTTTCTTTGGATACAGCAGAACAGAATCACCATAAGGAGAACGCTGTACTGCAAAGTCAGGTAACCACAATCCTCTCTTAAAGGGCACATTCGGACGACAGTGTCTTCTTTTGTGGTCTGCACATTGCACATCCGTAAAACACAGATGCCACCCATGTGCCTTTCGCAATTTGCGGAACGTAATAGGCGGCCCATTGCAGAAATGCCTATTCTTGTCCGCGGACAAGAATAGGACATCCTCTATATTGAAATGAATGGGTCCGCATCCATTCTGCAAAAGCTGAGGTCTTCAGATTGGAAGCTCGTATTTTTATAAATGCCTTTTTTTAACTTGGATATATGTTTTATTTCTTACCTGTGTGTCAGCGCCCCGAAGCAAAATTTAGATGGACCCCACCGCCTGACAGGAAGATGAAACAGCCGTAACTTTAATGAAAGTGGGAATATTAGTGCCACATATTACAGAACCCACATAGTAGTGCTAGATACTGTAGCAGTAGTAGTGTTAGTCCCTATAGAAAAGGTGCAATGTTCTTGCCCCTGAGCGTGCCTCAACCTCGTGGCAGCTGCTATGGCTACTACGACTATAGTTACACCCATGTTCTATGTTGATGCTGAGCTACGTTGGAACAGAGTTGTCCCAAAATTTTCAAGGACTAAAACTAGGGCTGAACTTGTATATAGCTCAGATTACTGAACTAAGGGCATTATTGTCCAGAGTTAAAGAGGACCTCTCCCCTCTCCTATCATGTCTGTTTTAGTAACTACTTGCATCCCCCATGTAATAACATCTATTAGCATCTATTCTTATGACTCTATGATGTGCCATTCCATTATTCTTCCTGCTAGCAGTTAGGTCCAGATGGGTGTTACCAGTTGGGGGGTGCATTCCTGAACAGACTGACAGCAATGATTGGTTAGTGTCAGACTGTGCAGGAACACCCCCAAATGGTAACACCCTTCTGTACCTTCATTGCAAACTGCTAGTAATTCATTCATAACTTCTAGCTGGAATAATAAAGGAATGGCACAACACAGAGTCCTAAGAATAGCTGCTCCAGAATTGTTATTATATGGGGAATGCAAGTATTTATTAAACCAGACATCAGGAGAGGTGAGAGGTCCTCTTTAAGAGCAGTTGGAAAGAGCATCTCTCACTCTGGAGGACCTGTCCGGTCTTACACAGACAACTCATTGATCCGATGGACACTGTGTAATGCTTAATGTCCCCTGTGGTGGCGCTGCAGCAAAATTGAACACTCTTCGCCAGGTTTCCCCCTCAAATCCAAGTGTAGGAAAATGTGATCTTCTTATTCAAGGGTCAAGAAACCCACCTACAGTTGTGTTCAAAATAATAGCAGTCAGACATCACTAACCTGATCAATCACTGTTTTGAGTAGAAATGATATTTCTACATGGCAAATAATTTACTAGCAGGTGTAGTAGAGTTATAGAAACCCAACAGACCAATAGTCATGACATGCATACTGCTGATTCTGTGTAATTTAATCACTTATTGAAAGGGGCATGTTCAAAATAATAGCAGTGTGGAGTTCAATGAGCGAGGTCATTCATTCTTTGAAAAACAGGTGGCAATAATTGCCCTTATTTAAGGAAGGAAGGCAGCAAATGTTGTACATGCTGGTTACAGTGCATTTCTCTCTGAAATTCTGAGGAAATTGGGTCGTTCCAGACATTGTTCAGAAGAACAGCGTACCTTGATTAAAAAGTTGATTGGAGAGGGGAAAACATATAAAGAAGTGCAGAAAATGATAGGCTGCTCAGCTAAAATGATCGCAAATGCTTTAAAATGGCAACCAAAACCTGAAAGACGTGGAAGAAAGCGAAAAACTACCATTCGAATGGATAGAAGTATATCCAAAATGGCAAGGACTCAGCCAACAATCAGCTCCAGGAAGATCAAAATAGGTCTAACGTTACCTGTGAGTACTGTTACAATTAGAAGACACCTATGTGAAGCCAAGCTATCTGCAAGAAGCCCCCGCAAAGTCCCACTGTTGAAAAAAAAGTCATGTGCTGAAGAGGTTACAATTTGCCAAAGAGCACATTGACGGCCTAAAGAGACATTTTGGGGACTGATGAAAGTAAGATTGTTCTTTTTGGGTCTAGTGGACGAAGACAGTTTGTCAGATGACCCCCAAACACTGAATTCCAGCCACAGTACACTGTGAAGACAGTGAAGCATGGTGGACAAGCATCATGATATGGGGAGGTCTCTCATACTACGGTGTTGGGCCTATTTATCGCAGACCAGGGATCATGGATCAGTTTGAATACATCAGAATACTTGAAGAGGTCATGAAATGGGTGTTCCAACAAGACAACGAGTCCAAACACACCAGTAAACGCGCAACAT
Organism: Bufo gargarizans; assembly: GCF_014858855.1. Classification (NCBI taxonomy): domain Eukaryota; kingdom Metazoa; phylum Chordata; class Amphibia; order Anura; family Bufonidae; genus Bufo; species Bufo gargarizans. The sequence goes on from NW_025334355.1 coordinate 53,967, forward strand.
CTTGGTTCTAGAGCAACAAGATTGACGTTATGGAGTGGTCAGCCGAATCCCCGGATCTTAATCCAATAGAAAGCTTGTGGGGTGACATAAAAAATGCAGTTTCTGAGGCAAAACCAAGAAATAGAGAAGAACTGTGGAATGTAGTCCAATCATCCTGGGCTGGAAAACCTGTTCACAGGGGCCAGAAGTTGGTTGACTCCGAGCAACACAGATGTCCAGCAGTTCTCAGAAACAGCGGTTACACAACTAAATATTAGTGAAGTGATTCAAAGGAAAGCAACATTTTCAAACATTTCTGTTTGAGTTTGTAAAGAAGAATACAAACACTGCTATTTTTTTGAACAGTCTAATATTTACTTTTCTTAAATTTTTTTAGAGGAACAACACAAATTTGATATATTTTTCTTCATGTTTTGATTTAGAATAGAATGTGTAGTGTTCCCAATGCATTTGTGTGTATGGAAATAAAAGCTATTAGAAGGATTTTGAGCTTTATTCACTTTTTTAAACACACTGCTATTATTTTGAACACAACTGTAAGTAGAGATTGTCCAAAGCAAAGAACCCCTTTAACTGGATACATTCTGATATTTTTTGCATGACTGGTTTAATTTAGCCATTTATTCAACTCTACAGGTGAAATACAGAGAGGAGTATGAAAAATCGAAGGGGAGGTCCATGCTTGAGTTTGTGGATACTCCGTCATATAACGTTTCAAAGGAGGCTCAAAAATTTCAGAGTGAGGTAGGTAGAATGGTCACAGTGGAAATGGGAATTGTGCATACTAAGAAATCTCGGCTACTGTGAAGATTTCAATGTAACCTTCCCTGATAACTGGATTGCTAGCATCGCTAAGTATCTCATGCGCGATACTATAGTCTATCATCTTAAAGTGTCTGGAACTGCAGCTCAGCTTCATTGAAGTGATTTGGATCTCAGCTGCAATACTAGACTCAACCTCCGGACAGGTGTGGCACTGTTTTTAGAAGAAAGCAGGCATGTCTTTCTAATCCCGTACTAACCTTTAAAAGGAGACATTTAGCAGGTTTGAACATGCTAAGCTGGCTGCAGACATAGGCAGGGGCAGGGGAAGAACAGGACAAGCATACTATTCTCATAAAAAGTAGTATGAATGTGAATTTTTATTCTGCCAAATTCTGCTACTGCCCTGAGTGACAGCTGCAACCTCCAACTAGGAGACCACGACAGCTGTCACTCAGAGTAGAGGAGAGGGGCTGTGAAGAAGCACAATGCAGCTAGCCCTTCACGGTGAAGCTCCGCCCTCCTGGTCACTGGCTGGAGCAGAATGGAGCAGAATAAACGTTCATATTCACACCACTCCTGATGAGAAAAGCCCCACAAAAGATATGTTTGTACTATTCTTCTCAGCCCCTACCTAGTGCTCAAAACAAACTGCTGACAGATTCCCTTTAAGTCATCAGTGTTATGTCTTAATTTCCTTTATCTCTTTTCTTGTGATTTACCATAGTAAATGGGCCATGGGTAAAACTGTAATCTCCTAGTTATGATTTCTTTATTCTCAGAAATTATACCGGAAAGAGTTTGAAGAGACAATCAAAGGAAAAGCATCAGTGGACCTGGAGCTGACCCCAGCATTACTGCATGCCAAACATGCCATGAACCTGGTCAGCGAGGTAGGCTTTTTTAATTGCATCTGTATATTACTAGTACAATAAAATTCCTATAATTAGGCAAGCATCAGTGAGGAGAGATATATTAGGTATTCTGGATTATTGGACACAGAAAAATACATAAAGTCATAAAGGACGAAAGCTCCAAATTTTATGTAATTAATCAGAGGAATTGCCTAATTGGTACTCTTCATCTTCTGCCTCCTGGTCTTGTGGTTCAACATGATATTCTAATTTTCTGGCTATAGACAAGTTCTGGATTATAAAGCTTTGATTGGTTGCCATCTTAAAGGGGTTTTCTGATTCCCTCCCCGCCTAAAAATAAAATAAAAATTGACCATCAGGAATCTGTTAAAAAAAAATATCTTTTGAAAGCCCCTCTGTTCCAGGGTTGAGGAAACATTCAGGGATATGTCAGCACCACAGTGAATGGCTGCAGAGGTCAACCTGACAATGTCATCACTTCCACCATGCTGAGGACCAGAAGAAATGATGGAGGCCTTTGCACTTGAATGGTGGGGCTTTCAAAAGTTTTTTTTTTTTTTTTTTTCTGCCAGTCCGAATTTTTTGTGGGGGGTGGTGGAGGTTGGACTATCCCTTTATAGGAATTTAATACATTCCAGGCAACTTACGTAACATTCGGTGCATGTACAAGTTAAGGGATGAAACCTTCTTCCCCTGTCCCCTTTAAGAACAGTAAGATATAGTTAAAGAAACTACCTCCATTGCCCCTCTCTGATCATTTGGCGATCCTCTGACTGTCATTCCAAATGTTTCCATTCACTGACAGCAGCAGAGGTTTTTAAAGCTAGAACACCCAGAAACACAGACTATTGTAATACTTTACATCATGCAATGAAGGAGATTCGTTCACATAAGCCTGGTAATGGACAGGGGCGTAGCTAAAGACTCTTGGGCCCTGGTACAAGAGTTCACCTTGGACCCCCCTTTCCCTCAGTGCTTTGTGGCCTTTCTATAAGTCCATTTACACGTCCGCAAGTGTTTTGCGGTCTGCAAATTGCGGATCCGCAAAACACGGACACCGCCCATGTTCATTTTGCGGACCGCACATGGCCGAGCCTGTGATGGAAATACCTATTCTTGTCTGCGGACAAGAATAGGACATGCTCTATATTTTTTGTGGGGCCACGGACCGCAAACACGTATGCGGATTGCAACGAATGGGTCCGCACCCGTAAAATTGCGGATCGGATGTGGACCCATTCATAAGGACGTGTGAATGGACCCTAATACTGGTGTTTTCTTATGCGGCACACTTTGGGCCCCCTCAGGCTCCTGGGCCCGGTAGCGACTGCTATCCCCACACCCCCTATAGCCACACGCCTGGTAATGGTTAATAACGTTGTCTAATGGCTCCATGTCTTTATTTCCTTCTTAGAAGGAGTACAGGAAGGACTTGAAAGAAGGAATCAGAGGAAAGGGTTTGACGGTTCTGGAAGATACACCGGAAATAATCAGGGTGAAAAACGCTTCACAGATATTAAATGAGGTGGGTGTAAGAAGAAAGTGTGATTATAACAGATCGTATGTTACATATTTGTGAGCGATTAATTTTTTTTATTGTTAAGAAAGCGTATCGGAAGGACCTGGAAAATGATATCAAAGGAAAAGGCATGGAGTTCAGCGCGGACATCCCCGATATGATCCGAGCCAAGCGGGCAACTGAAATAGTCAGTGAGGTAAAGGTGTTCATACTCCGGGCTCATGCATTATACACATCCATAGAATTCTATAGAGGCCCTACTGTGCCTCTGTAGGGTCCCCCTCCCCACTCAGTAATAAAAAATAAATTAAAAAAAGGGCACTTGTCATAATTTAAAATTTAAAAAAAAATGTTTGTACCACGAAGCTTACTTTTCTAGAAGTCCTACCTTGTTCTCCATGATTGTTTTGATACTGTAATTGTAAACACGACAGAATCCACAAATATTACTTTTTGGGTTTCACCGTACATATTATGGTAAAATGATGTCATTACAAGACTCTACAGACTCTAATATGCAAAGAGACAAAGCACTACAACCCCCAGTATGCAAAGGCACAACGCACTACAACCACAAGTATGGAAAGGGACAAAGCACTACAACTATTGTTCCTTTGCATACTTGTTTTGTTCCTGGACTTTAAATTAAATACAATATATCACCCGGGCGGGCACTGAGAGCAGACAGGCACTAAAGGAACTTAGGCAGCAGACGGAGTCACACATGCCGGCGCCTGCTCCCCTGCAATAATCCCGCTGGGAAGGGTCACGTGACGTGGTAGACGTGCGTCACGCACGTCCGCTACCCAGGCAGCTCCTGCGATAGCCTTAAAGGACCCTGTCACCCTGACCCTGCACTGGTGAGTGGGCGGACTGATGAATAAATTGCGCTGCCGCTGGCGGGATGGAGTGGGGGGGGGGGCGCGCATGCGGACTCGCGGCGCGCTTGTAGTGGGTCAGCTTGGGCAGGGCCGTCTTTAATATCGATTGGACCCTGGGCGAGAATTTACTTAGGCCCCCTGGATTCCGCCTTCCCACACCCTAGCATGCAATCACGCCCTCCACCACAACACACACACACAAAAAAAAATCCCCACACCTCGAGGAGTACAGTGAATTACTGTAAATACTTACAGTTCTGAAGACTCCAGCAGACTCAGGATCAGTGCTCTGGGCAGTGGGCACTGCTCTGCAGTTCAGGAAGGAGACCAGGGCTCGGCTCACCCTAGCGTTACAGTGCACCCCAGCACCCCACAGTATGCAGTATATCACCCTATAGTATATAGCACTCACAGTATGTAGTATAGCACCCTATAGTATACAGCACCCCACAGTATGCAATACATAGTATAACACCCCACAGTATGCAGTATAGCATCCTATAGCATACAGTATAGCACGCCACAGTATACAGTAGAGCACTCGCAGTATAGCACTCCACAATATACAGTAGAGCAGTATATCACTCCACAATATACAGTAGAGCAGTATAGCACCCAGTATACAGCACCCCACAGTATACAGTAGAGCAGTATAGCACCCAGTATACAGCAGTCCACAGTATACAGCAGTCCACAATATACAGCACCCCACAGTATACAGTAGAGCAGTATAGCACCCAGTGTGTGTGTATATATATATATATATATATATATATATATTTATATATATATATATGGGCATAATATACGTAGTATACCTATTCTCTACTGATTCTCACTGTTTGGTAATGGTGCAGGTTGACGTACCATTCATAGTGATGACACATCACTTCCCGCTATGATTATCTCACTTTACCTATTTATTTATTTTATGTACTTATATAGCACCACTATATTCCGCAGCACTTTACAGACATTAGCATCCAACTGTCCCCAATGGGGCTCACAATCTAAGGTACCTATTAAAACTCAATCTGCAATATACCTTTAAATAATTTTTATTTTCCAAGCTACAGTAACCAGAAGGAATTTGCCTTTACAATAGTTTCATAATCATAAACCATCATGATAAAATTAGCAGATATAGAATCTCATTACCTGCACCCTGAGGTTTCATGACCTGATGAAGGCTATCTATTAGGTTATGTTACATATTGTTCTTCTTGGGAATGGAGTAGATTATGGAGTCTGGTATTATTTTAGATGGATCACAGTTATTATAATTACTTCCCAGTCATAATACTCACATGAAGGCCACGTGTAATTACTATAATTATCGTAATGGGTACAAATGAGGTCTTTCAGAAGAGGCAATGGTTCTATTCTAGGCTTGGGTCTATTTTAGAAAATAGCAAATTTTTCCAGCTTGAAAGTATGTGGAGCATATTTGCTGTGAAAATGGATCAGATTAGACACAACTGAATCAATGCAATAGGTTGGAAATGTGTCTTGTATTCAGCGATATACGAACGATATGGAACCTCTTAAAGCTGGCCATACACATTACATTAATGTAGACCAGATCTGCCAATTTCTCCAAGACAGGCTGTCCATCTAAGGCTACTTTTACACTGGCGTTTTGGCTTTCCGTTTGTGAGATCCGTTCAGGGCTCTCACAAGCGGTCCAAAACGGATCAGTTTGCATTTTAATGCATTCTGAATGGAAAAGGATCCGCTCAGAAAGCATCAGTTTGCCTCCGTTCAGTCTCCATTCCGCTCTGGAGGCGGACACCAAAACGCTGCTTGCAGCATTTTGGTGTCCGTCTGATGAAACTGAGCCAAACGGATCCGTCCTGACACACAATGTAAGTCAATGGGGACAGATCCGTTTTCTATGACACAATCTGGCACAATAGAAAACGGATCAGTCTTGGCTATGGTACAGATAATACAATGACGGATCCGCACCAAACGCTAGTGTGAAAGTAGCCTAATGTGTACAGGGACCCCCTGACTTTTTTCTTTTACCGTTGGCAGATGTCAGTAAAGTAGGGTCGGTATGTTTGAATTCAAACGCAAAAACACAAATGCAATGGCACTCTGCAACCAGCACTCTGCCCTGCCTCTATGCTGGATGTTGAATGAGGCATTAGTGTACATTTTGGCCAAAGCGTAATAAGCAACTCACCACGTCAAGGTCGCATCTATGAGTGGTCCCTAACACTAGTTCCTACCTGTTGTGGGCCATGACAGCCACACAAAGTCCAGGGAGCGCAGGTACAGCATGCACGCCAGGCACACTCTGCTTTTAACCCCGTCCGGTGCCATAACAGCTTCCATCGGATCCAGGGATGCAAGTACCAACAGGCATGCTGAGCCCACTATATACTTCTCCTGGAGCCAAATGGCTACTGGTAGGCGCTATAAAAGCAGATTCAGTTTTATACTGACTCCATGCAGTCATGCACACCTGACCAGTTAGTCTGCCCTGGAGGCTGGTTTTAAAGTCAGTATAAAACTGAGTCTGCTTATATAGCACCTACCAGTAGCCATTTGGCTCCAGGAGAAGTATATAGTGGGCTCAGCATGCATGTTGGTACTTGCATCCCTGGATCCGATGGAAGCTGTTATGGCACCGGATGGGGTTAAAAGCAGAGTGTGCTTGGCGTGCATGCTGTACCTGCGCTCCCCGGACTTTGTGTGGCTGTCATGGCCCATAACAGGTAGGAAGTAGTGTTAGGGACCACTCATAGATGCGACCTTGACGTGGTGAGTGGCTTATTACGCTTTGGCCAAAATGTACACTAATGCCTCATTCAACATCCAGCATAGAGGCAGGGCAGAGCACTGGTTGCAGAGTGCCATTGCATTTGTGTCTTTGCGTTTGTATGTGTATTTCGCCATAGCAATGTGCACCTGCATACAGGGTTGTGCTGGCTGAACCCCCCATATTTTTTTATGTTTGAATTCAACATACCAGATCCTTTAGTTCTCAGGGGAGATAAGCTGCCACCTGAGAAGTCTGGCACCAGCTTATAGACCCTTTACACATTATTATGCACCAGGCTTGTATCTACAGTACAATGGGGGTGGTTGAGAGACAAACCTGTTGGCTAAATGTATGGCCACCCTAAAAGAGTTATGCCACCATATATGTTACTTTAATATAATTCAGCATGAAAAACAAGTTACTTTAGTAATTTACTTTCTCTTACAAAAAACATGCTAGTTGTGAGATATTCTTTTCACTTCACTATAAAGGTGCCCCTGGTGTTTAATGTGTATAGTAATGTGCCCCATGAGTTGTAGTAAGAAGAGGAATGCAGCAGAAAGGACATACCCCCTGAGCTGCCATCTTGAAATAAATCTGGCAGAGTTGGTTCTGGCTTTGTTACAGACTGTCGTGCCCAATACTATAATGGCTGATGTTCAATGTTTACATCAGTCATGGTATAACCCCTTTATGGCATAAGCCCACATTTATGCAAACAGCATTTCTGTACTATAGAAGGATAACTTATCTTATGCAGTGGGGTTGCCATTGCCACCTACTTGATTTCTACTGATCAAGAGATCCATGCTCATCTTCGTCCAGGTCAATAATGCAGCCTTTGTGCTTTTGTCCCGGGTAGTGGTTGTCTTTTGCCCAGGAACCTGTTTAAGAAATAACTCAATTAACACTGTGTGGGCATGAAGTTCAGTATTTTCTCATTTTATTTTGCTGCCCAGAAAGAATACAAGAAAGAATTCGAAACCGAAATCAAGGGAAAGGGAATGCAAGTGGGTGCTGATTTTCCTGAGTTACAGCATTTTAAGAGGGTCTCTGAATTGGTGAGCCAGGTTGGTACAAGAAGATATTGCTTTCCCGGGACAACTATAGTAGATGAATAAAGACAGTAGATTTTGGGTTGTTTTAATCCTGTGCACTATTGGGGGGGTTTATAGCACAACACCCTTCCTGGGCAGACCTGCGAAGAGAAGCATACTTACCTGCTTCCTGGTGATGGCTCTCAGCTCCTTCTCTTCCCAACCTTGGCTTCTCTGCTCGGGTCCCAGGATCTAAGCTTCCGTTTTTGACGTCGCTGTAGCTAATTACTGGCCGCAGCAGTAACCGCCTCCCCTTACGTCATGTCAAATGGACACGTGACACAAGGAGAGCAGGTCACCTCTGTGACCAGCGATTGGCTGTAGGGGCATCAAAACGGAAGTTTACATCCTGAGAGCGGAGAAGCTGAGGCCAGTAAAAGAAGCATGCTTCCCATTGCAAGTGTGCCAAAGAGGGCGGGGGCTTGACAAAAATATTCGCAAAGGTGCAGTACTGGCTGGTTTTTATGCCTGGCAAAACCCGGCAGTTATGTGCCGGATCTAAAGCTTCTGCTATTTTCGTGGTTCTGCTCCTCTAGTGGACCAGACTAGCATTGATGTGATCATGCCGTAATAAAAAGGACTGCATAGTATTTCAATACAATCCATTTATTGCACTGATGAGCCCTGTAAGAAGGTACAAGGAATCATTGTGGATGATCGGTATGTGTCACCGAGGTTCCTGGCCTCGGTGGAGTAAGAGCCGGTTTGTATGTGTCAGCAGCAGTTGCTGTTTGACACCTTGGTACTTAGCATTGCTGTAATAGCTGATCCGGGACAGCTCTTACTGGGAGTAGTCAAAGTGCTGGGTGGCTGACTACTCCCCACGTTCCAGGCCGGGTTTTGCCAGGCATAAAAACCAGCCAGCACTTCCAGGTGGGGAGGATTACCTCCATCTGACAGTGGAGCTCAGGAGGTCTGTGAGCTTTGATCTGAGGCCTGTGCTGGGCTAGAGAGCGGAGACCCATGTGTCAGGGGAACAGGCTAAAGTCTGTATTTGAACTTTCTGAGGCAGAACTGCCACCAAGGTGACTCTTGTTTTATTAACTTGCCATTGGGTGTGAAGTAACACCAACACTGCAAAAGTGACGTTTTGTTTTTGGCACCATGTGTGAATAAACACTGAAGTTTGAATTCCGAACTTGTGTTTTTCCTCTGTACTGCGCCCGTTTATCCTAACTACCAGAGTAAATCCCCACAGCCCCTACTAGACTGAAACTTTTCCTAATCCAGTGCAGATTAGTACAGCAGGAAAACCTTTCTGCAAATTGAAATACTATTAGGATTTTCATTTTGTTGGTTGTTTTTCATTCCGATTTTTTTGTATTTTTTTTTCTATTACAGAAAAAGTACAAAGATGAAGCTGAAAGACTGAGATCTACGTATTCTATTGTCGCAGATACCCCCGAAATAGAAAGGGTGAAGAATGCACAAAAATCCATAAGTTCTGTGAGTACAGCGGTGGTCGAATGCCTAAGAGTAGTATTTGTTTTATTCCACTGTGTAGAAGGGTGACCATAAATCGTTAACCCCTCTATGGCTACATATAGGGAGGCCCTCAATGACCAACATTTAGTAAGACTGGTGAATCTTACCCCAGTCTTGGTAAAGGAGATAGTTGGAGTGATTTGTACCAAATGTATTAAAGGGTCACTGATTAAACTTTTATGCCATAGTGACCTATGAAAGGTGTTGATCGGTGAGGGTCCAAGGGCTGAAACCCCTACTGATCACTAGAACAAGGAGAGTGAAGTGCTCGAAGAGTGCGATCTCAGTCCTCGCTGAAGGAGATGGACTCAGTAGAAGTCCTTATCTCCTGCAGTAAGGGGAGACATGGCACTAAGCGAGCGCTTCTCACTCCTTTTTCTAGTGATTGCTGGGAGTCTCAGCACTCAGACCCCTACCAATCAAAACATTTCAAATGTCGCTTTAAAAGGTGCATGTCTCTTAATAAAAATGGTGCATTTCGAACTGTATTGAACAGGTGTGAATCTTTACCAAAATGTGTGCCATTGTCAGGCTTTATATTCCATTGGAGACCACATGCACTTTTCTCATTACTTTTTAAATTTGGCGAACATGGGGAAAAGTTGCAAATTTTACAGCAAATTTCTATCTATCAATCTCTATCTGTCTAATTGATCATCTATCTACTGTATCTGTTTCTCTAATATCTAGCTATCTATCTATTCGAAGTTCAGGGCAGCACACCTTGTGAAAAAACTTGTAACAATGGGTGCCAGCGGTATTGCACTTACCAAAGTGATAATCAATAAAAATAAATACACCGCAGCACTTCCAATAGGTGAAAATAGTGGGATCCTTTTATTCACCCATGCAACGTTTCGATCCACTTTCTGGGACCATTTTCAAGCAATACATCTCAGTGAAAAGTGCATATTTATGAGGTCACATAATATTAGCATACATAAGTATCAATCAACTTTACATCAAAAAATATACTCGAAGAAGCTCATGTGTATATATAAAAACATCGTGCTAGGAAGGAGATATCATTTTACACATAGATCAATACCTAAAATTTGTCCATATGCAGTAGTATCGAAAAAACACCAATATTTTACATAAGTGATAATTCATAGTGATTAATAATCACCTGTGTGTGCTACAAAAAGTGGGAGGGCCAGGCATGGAGTTAGGCGCGCTCAGTGGTCAATGGATTCCATATCGTAGGGCTGAATACTCGAGGATACAGTGTTCCGGAACTTGAAATGCGCATGTCCGTGATGTCACTCAGGGAAATCACATGACCCTGAGTAACACGTCACGTGACCGGTCACATGATCAGTCACATGAACATAGGATCAAGCAAAGGTAAACAAGTCGCGATAATATGTAATAAGCCAACCTGAATCAGGACAATTCACCCTGGGTATTGTAGCGGAGGATGTGCTGTCCTTCGACGCACTATCCTCCGGCGTATGCAAGTGAAAATAGCAAGGGCCAGCGTCCCTGATTGACATCACTTTTTTCGTGTTTTGGTGTCTCACAACCTGGAATTAACATAGATTGTTTGAGGATTTGCATCATTTAATTTACAGAACATGCCCACAACTTTGAAGATGTTTTTTAAATTTTTTATTGTGAAGCAAACAAAAAATAGGACAAAATAACAGAAAAAGTCAATGTGCATAACTATTCAGCCCCCTAAAGTCAATACTTTGCAAGACTGCTCCAGGTCCTTCAGGTTGGATGGTTTGCGCTTGTGAACAGCAATATTTAAATCTGACCACAGATTTTCTATTGGATTGAGATCTGGGCTGTGACTCGGCCATTCCAACACATTTACATGTTTCCCCTTAAACCACTCAAGTGTTACTTTAGCAGTGTGTTTGGGGTCATTGTCCTGCTGGAAGGTGAACCTCCGTCCTAGCCTCAGATCACGCACAGAGTGGTACAGGTTTTGCTCAAGAATATCCCTGTATTTAGCACCATCCATCTTTCCCTCAACTCCATGTAGATTGTAAGCCCTCATGGGCAGGGCCCTCTCTCCTTCTGTACTAGTTTGTAACTCATCTTGTTTATGATTAGTGCAATTGTCTGTATTATGTATGTGCGCCCCTTATCATATGTACAGCGCTATGGAATGAATGGCGCTTTAATAATAAATAATAATAATAATAATAACTCTGACCAGTTTCCCAGTCCCATCCCCCCAGCATGATGCTGCCACCACCATATTTCACTGTGGGGATGGTGTTCTTTGGGTAATGTGATGTGTTGGGTTTGCGCCAGACATAGCGTTTTCTTTGATGGCCGAAAAGTTCAATTTTAGTCTCATCAGACCAGAGCACCTTCCGCCATACATTTTGGGAGTCTCCAAAACTCACAACGTTCCTTAATGTTTTTAGCTGAAAGTTATGGCTTTCTTCTGGCCACTTTGCCATGAAGCCCAACTCTATGGAGCGTACGGCTTATTGTCGTCCTATGTACAGACACTCCAGTCTCTGCTGTGGAACTCTGCAGCTCCTCCAGGGTTACCTTAGGTCTCTGTGCTGCCTCTCTGATTAATGCCCTTTTTGCCCGGTCCGTGAGTTTTGGTGAGCGGCCGTCTCTTGGTAGGTTTGCTGTTGTGCCATGTTCGTTCCATTTAGTTATGATAGATTTGATGGTGCTCCTGGGGATCATCAAGGATTTGGATATTTTTTTTATAACCTAACCCTGACTTGTACTTCTCAACAACATTGTCCCTTACTTGTTTGAAGAGTTCCTTGGTCTTCATGGCAGTGTTTGGTTAGTGATGCCTCTTGCTTAGGTGTTGCAGCCTCTGGGGCCTTTCAAAAAAGATGTGTATATGTAATGACAGATCATGTGACACTTAGATTGCACACAGGTGAACATCATTTCACTAATTATGTGACTTCTAAAGGTAACTGGTTGCACCAGAGCTTTTTATGGTCTTCCTAACAAAGGGGGTGAATACATACGCACATGCCAATTTTCTGTTTTCTACTTCTAAACAATAGTTTTATTTATATATTTTTCTCATTTCACTTCACCAACTTAGACTATTGTATTCTGATCCATCACATAAAATTCAGATTAACAAAACATTGTACTTAGGGCTGTAATGTAACAAAACACGAAAAAAGTCAAGGGGGTGAATACTTTTGCAAGGCACTGTATGTTTTATATAGATGGAAGTTTTGTTGAATGATGTAATTGCATAGTAATATCGAATATATATAAGGAGATTTTATCCAATAACCTGTTTATGTCTGGTCATATTGCCTATGTGTGATCAAAAACAAATCTTTCTCTTTTACCTTTAGGTGTTTTATAAGAAGGGGCTAGGTGCCGGCATATCTATCAGGGAGACCCCAGAGATGGAGAGAGTGAAGATCACACAGCAGAATATCAGTGCAGTAAGAACCTCTGGTTTACCTGATCCTCATTTCATCTAGAGATCTGTGGTCACATAGGTATAGGGGCTCCAGAGAACTCTGCAGTCAGATTAGTATTACATAGTAGCACCCTTAGAAATAAATCGGTGAACAATTGTACCCTGTTATACCGACAGGGGCGGACTAGGAACTTAAAGTGGCCCTGGAAAAAATACTAAAAGTGGTCCCGTTTTGTAGCGGGGCCAACACAAGTAGGCAGGGCCGGCAATACTGTATTGTGGCACATTATACCACCCCAACAGAGCCAAATACCACAATCCATCACAAAATACATCCCCAAAAACTTCCACTGGCCATCTGTGAGGAGGACTCAAGCGGCCCCCTGGGCATCGACCCACCGGGAAATTTCCCTGTAAGGTCTATGGCTAATCCGCCTCTGTATTCCGAGTCTTCCAGATGGTTGAGCTACTTTTTGTAGCCATTTTTTGCTCTGGCTAAACAGAGAGGGCCATCCCAATGTGATGTAAATATGCCAACACAGGGCATACTGTTTATACAAGGGTTGCAGGAGAATGATACCATTCTGTGAAATAAAGGGGTTTCTTGTCACAAACATTGATACTAGGATATGCCACCGACGTGTGATCAGAGAGGATCCGAGAGCTGTGACCTCTACCAATAACTCTGGTAGCTCCGCTGCCATTATTTTAATGATTCGGGGGATAGTTGTCTCTTCCATTCCAATCTGAAATCAGTGGCCTATCCTGGCCACGTCTTTGACAAGAGCACCCCCTTAAATTAATCGATTTGCTGTGCATCAATATGTATTTGTATATTCTGTCTATCTGGGGCAGCACGGTGGCTCAGTGGTTAGCACTAGTGCCTTCCACTCCAGCACTGGGTTCCGAATCCGACCAAGGACAACATCTGCATGGAGTTTGTATGTTCTCTCCATGTTTGTGTGGGTTTTTCTCCGGGTACTTCGGTTTCCTCCTACGCTCCAAAGACATACTAATAGGGAGTGCCAATCCTTTCTGTGGATTATTACCACACTTTCACCACCATGGAATTTGCATCAAAATCTAAGACAGATTTCTTTCATCTTGTGTGGATGTACGGGTAAGGTTCCCTCACTGGTAAAGCTAGAGCAGTGATGGCGAACCTTTTACAGACTGAGTGCCCAAACTGTAACCCAAAACCCACTTATTTATCACCAACACGGCAATTTACCCTGAATACTACAGTCCAATATACAGTAGTAATTCTTCCATGTAGTTTTATCACTTAGCTATAATAGCCTGCCTACATACAATGCGCTGCCTGTGCTGTTCATAGTGCACCCAGTGCTGATGAATGGCAGGGAAAGTCTAAGGCATATTGGTACACCATAGACTTTTCCCAGGGTGTGGGTGCCCACAGAAAGGGCTCTGAGTGCCGCCTCTGGCACCTGTGCCATAGGTTCGCCACCACTGAGCTAGAGGCTAAAAAATGATAGCCGCACTCGGGCACATTTACAAAGGCCGGCGCCCCGGCACAGCCCTTCACACAGCCCCGCTCCACCCTCGTTCTGCCCAACTGTTGAAAACTTTTTGACACCAGCTGGCAAATGGCCAGTCAAAAAGGGGACTTACGACTATGTTTACTACTAAAATAGTCACAAATCCCTTGATAATTGACACCGATTACATTTTTATACCACCAAGTTGGGTATCCTCCCCCTTCCTACATAAGTACACAGGTGCAGGAGATCCTGGCACCCGATCTGTGACCAGTGGAAATACTCTTTGCCCAAATGATTTTTTTCATTTTACAGGTAAAGTACAAGGAAGATATTGGACCTGCCACAGCAATATCTGACCTGCCCGAAATCAAGAGGGTTAAGGAGAACCAGAAAAACATCAGCAATGTAAAGGAATCCATGAGCTGCCTTTTCAGGTTTTCTGTTATCGGACTATTGATGATTAGTAAATTGATCTAATTGCTGAACTTCCTATTAACAGGTTCATTATAAGGAGCCACTGAGCAGAGCGACCCCCATCAGCATGACTCCAGAGATGGAACTAGCTAAGAAGAACCAGGAACATTTCAGCACGGCAAGAGTCTTCTCACCAATTTTATTTTATTGTATTTCCTTCTATAGATAAAATTTTATTTTTCTTGGCAGTCATGAGAAAAAAATGTAAAGAGAAAAAAAAACCGGAGAAAGTGGTTGTATCAGAGTACAAAAACACAGTTCTGTGCTTCCAGGGACTGCGACACTCATACATGGGTTGTGTATTATTGGTGATCAATATCATTCACTTTAATGTGGCTGAGCTGCAATACCAGACACAACCCATCGACAAGAATGGCGCTGTTTTTAGAATCGCACAACCTTTTTTTCTAATTTCATGCATCTCCTTTAATTTATTTCCTATGGAGCTATTAATTTGATTCACACTAACGTTTTAGTTTTCCGGTATTGAGATCCGTCATAGGGGCTCAATACCGGAAAAAAAACGCTTCAGTTTTGTGCCCCTTCATTGTCAATGGGAACAAAACCAAACTGAACAGAACGGAATGCACAAAAATGCATTCCATTCCGTTTAGTTGCGTTCCCATACCGGAGAGCAAACCGCAGCATGTTGTAGTTTGATTTCCGTCCTGGGATGCGGAGCAAGACGGATCTGTCATAACCCACAATGCAAGTCAATGATCCGTTTTCTCGGACACAACAGAAAATTCCCCCATTGACTTTCAGTGGAGTTAATGACGGATCCGTCTTGGCTATGTTAAAGATAATACAACCGGATCCATTTATAACGGATGCAGACGGTTGTATTATCAGTAACGGAAGCGTTTTGCTGAATCCTGCCAGATCCAGCAAAAAACGCTAGTGTGAAAGTAGCCTAAGGCTGTATTCACATTACTGTTGTGGCTTCTGTTAACGTCTCAAGCCACAACACCCTACTGGATCCGGCATACAACAGATACCAATGGAGCCCGATAGACCCACTGACTTATAGCGGGATCCTACAGGTTACATTGCGCTTTCCATCATTTTGACTGGAAGATTAGAGCTGTATGTAGTGCTATTCTTTCCATCAACTCTGCCAATACTTCTGTCGAGGATCTGAACAACAGTGTGAACAGAGCCTAAAGTACTGTCATTGAGTCCTCATGTACAGTTCACTGCTGACTCCGACCACTTGGAAAGAGCAATTAGGTCATGTGAATTATCTTTACAAAGCAGGATCAAGACAGGCATCATCTTAATTGGAACGATCCACCCTATCACAAAGCATGACAGGTTTATTAGAGTTGATCCTGCTGACATTTGCTCTTTAAATGGCTCCTAGCAAAAATTCTTACAAAGTTCAGTAGGGCCCTTTCAATCCATTATGGTCCTGTTAACCATGGATATTCCACAAATCTTTTATTATGATTCTTTTTTATATTTTCAGGTCCATTACAAAGAAAAAGTTGGCAAAGTCACACCTGTCGGTCTTACTCCAGAGATGGAGAGGGTCAAAAAGAACCAAGAAAATATTAGTTCGGCAAGTGTCATTGACTGAGGTCTAAATGGAGAAGGAGGGAGGTGATAGCATGCAATCTCTGAAGAGCTCAGAATAGTTGTGATCCTCAATAGAGGGCTGGGAGTTCAGTTATGTAATTCTGTGGTACCAAGCTTACAAACCCAGAGGTTCTTACCTACTTTGGACATATGAGAAGAAGATGGCTATGGCTGGATCTCACTTTTAAATGGCAGAGGGTTGTACTGCATGCCAAAAATGTAGGTTTTCTGTAAGTTCTCATGCCTTTTTTTTTAGCAATCTGAAGGCATCTCTTCCATTGAATCCCAGGTAGGCCATTTGCAGTGAGGCCTTCATTGTTACCACATATGACTTTATTAGAGGTAAATGAATGTCCAGGGTCTTCCTGGACATTGTCTTTAGGCAGCTGATCTGCCATTCCCTGCTAGAGCAGTATCATGTAGAATATTCGATAATCTGGTCCCACATGTTACCCTTAACGGGATTCATGCCATGTCAACACAGGATAGGTGCTAATTGCCTAATAGCGTGAAGTCCAAATGCTGAAACGCCCACCGATCACAAGAATATCCCTTGTTTAAATGGATGGGTGGTCATACATGTGCACTGCCACTCCATTCAATTTCTATTACAATGATGGATATAGTTGAGTTTGAATGGAGCAGTAGTTCTCATGCGTGACCACCGCTCCATTCCAATGGAGGACAAGGGACCGCCATTCTCTTGATCATTGGGGTCACAATGGTTGGATCCCCCAGAGGTCATATACTTAATCATGTGGTATTATGATAAACCTTAATTTTTACCTTTCAGGCAATACTATAAAAAAGGATTGAAGGGCATACAGGCGTTACCATCATCTTTAAAGAGGTTATCCCATGATTGATGTAAAAATGAAAATCAGACATCATATAGTACATGATAAGCTCTAACAAAGCTAGATCCAGCTGTGTACCTCATATGGAACCGGAGATCTCCCCATTTATTGCTCCAATTGTTCTGCTACATTTCTTTCAGGCTGGCAGCTCAGAGGAGTGTCCTTTCTCAGGGGCATGTCCTTTCTGCTGCACTCTCCCTATCACAGCTCAGGGGCATGTCATCTCTGCTGTATCTCTTTCCGTGTAACTGCCCCAGCTTCTAACAGAAGATATGGCTGGTGACCACCTCAGTGAGGTGGACAGAGAAAAAAAGAAAAGAACAAAGAGCAAGTGGTGCTATACAGATACATTTTATTGAATAAGGGTGGGTTCACACTAGCGTTATGGAGTCCGTTACGGGTTTCCGTTATAACGGAACATAACAGAATCCATAGGATGGAATGCAAAACGGAAGCCTTAAAGAGGCATTCTATTTTGCTCCGTCCTAATAGAAGTCTATGGGAAAACATAACGGATCCGTCTGGGTCCTGTTATGCAAAATGGAAAACAAAGTCCTGTCCACTTGCATAATGGGAACCAGACGGATCCGTTTTGATTCACATAGACTTCTATTAGGACGGAGAGCAAACGGAATGCTTTTTAAAGGCGTCCATTTTGCATTCCGTCATAATGCAAGTCTATGAGCAGCAAAACGTCTTATGGATTCCATTATGTTCCGTTATAACCCTGGAAAGCCATAACGGACTCCATAACACTAGTGTGAACCCACCCTAACTCAGTTGCTAGACTAAATTTTTAATTACATGCAATTACAAAAGTATTCAGATCCAGGTGCTGGTTTGAAAAATGTAGAATATTATTCATGGCATGACCCCTTTAAAGTACCACCTGCATAAAAAAGCTAAAAAATGCATAAAAATAAATAAATGCTGCTATATTTAATTTAAAACCTTATCTAGAGCTATAAGCCATAAGTCTGTAGCTTCTGTTTCCTAGAAATTGCGTTTATGGCTTGTATTTGTATTGCTGTTCTCCTCTTCTTCCTTATATCTTCTTGTTTCCTCCAGGTAAAATACAGCAATGACTTACAGCAGATGAAAGGCAGACCTAGCGTAATTCTAGACACACCAGAGCTGAGGCATGTCAGAGAAACACAAAATAATATATCAATGGTAGGATAAGCCCAGGTTCACAGAACACAACTGCACGTTGCTTTGCTGTGCGACCACCACTACCACCAGTAGATCCTGTGGAGGCAACATCCAATATTTCCCATAGACAATGGATGCCTTACGTATAATATCAGAACATAATAAAATAATTCTATTAACTCTGTTTTTGTGGCTTTTTTATTTTTTTTAATTAACTTGCATGAAACGGAACCTGACACGATCTGAGAGTGATGTGCGTACCCTGTGTGATCGTGTGCACTGATGAATGGTTTGGATGTATTGTCACTGTTAGGATGAGATTATTATCTCCACGCTGCATGCAATGTGTGCTCATAAATGGATCACTGTATACTGCTGTTTTTTGGAATTGCACTGACCCTATATAATATAATTACTTATTTTACAGAGCATCGCCAACTAAGGGCTTCTATATCTCCACCAAATATCAGATATTGATTTGTCTTCTTGTGTCACTCCAAAAAAATCCTATTCAGTCGTTCTTAGTTCTTCTCGATTTTTTTTCTCGACAGTATTTTAGCTCCTATAGGAGAGAAGGGGAAATATGTATGAGCTTTATTGCAACTTTTTTACCCCTGAATACTGCCATAAGATGTCAAATAATGCTTCCGTACAGTGCCCACAATATACAGCCTTTCAGTACCAAAAAAGTACTGTCATATATTGACCATGGCCAACTTTATACAGTATCCAAATGATACTACCATATAATGCCTGCATAAGATTGCATTGTATTTCCTACATTGTACTGCCATTCGGTGTCCAAATAAAACCTGATGGGTTATTGGTTATGTCTCCAGGCCTGTCACCTCTCCTGACATGTCTGCTTTAGTAAAAAAAAAAGTGCTTCACATTTAATGACCATTCTGGAGCATTTATTCTTAAAGGGTGGTCCAGTGGGTAAACATTTAAAGCTCACAGTGGGTTAAAAAAAAATAGAAGTGATTCTCACCTCATTGATTCCCCATGCCTCCTGTTCCAATGCTTACCTTGTCCCTGCTGTTCTCATCATCCTGGTCTCACCTTGACATACAGGAAATACCATGAGTTGTCTGCTCATCCAATCACGGACTGAGGTAGGTCACCATCCTGGCTAGTGATTGGCTAAGCAGTATTTTATGTCACTTCCTGTGTGTGGAAACGGGATCAGGAAGTAGACATCAGCAGTGATAAGGTAAGTACAGAGCAGCGCAGGATTGGCAAGGTGGTTATTTTTCTTTTTTTAACCCACTCTGGGTCATTTACATATAGTTTTTCCCTGCAGGACAACCCCTTTAAAACCCACCGTGAGGGGTTGTCACTCAGTGTTTGCAAACAAAGAAATGCAAAATATGCTCCCTTATGCAGCAATATTGGGTAAGTGAGGTATCGATTTGTTAGCTGGGTAGATTTGCCACCCCGGGGACAGGGAATGTTAGGTGTCAACAGCTGTAGGACCTTATTGGTGGTCACCAAACTTTCCTAAAACAGCTATATCTAAGAAACGACTTAATAGATTTTTTTTTTAACAAGTTGTCAGAACAAGACAAATTGTAGAATGACTAAAGATATTTTGCAAACTTTTCAACAAGACCTACGAGGTTCTTTTCAAACTGCACATTGTACTTTTGGTATTACATCTGCATCACACACCATTTGTGACCTCCATGCCATGCACGGCCATTACTAATCATTTTCACAACTGTCATTTTAGATAAAATATCATGAAGACTTTGAGAAGACGAAAGGCAGAGGCTTCACCCCAGTACCAGATGATCCAGTGACGGAGAGAGTAAGAAAAAACACACAGATCGTCAGCGACGCTGCTTACAAGGGTGTCCACCCCCATGTGGTGGAGATGGACCGACGACCGGG
The DNA here is from genome assembly GCF_014858855.1 of Bufo gargarizans. Classification (NCBI taxonomy): domain Eukaryota; kingdom Metazoa; phylum Chordata; class Amphibia; order Anura; family Bufonidae; genus Bufo; species Bufo gargarizans. The sequence goes on from NW_025334355.1 coordinate 74,188, forward strand.
AATCGTTGTAGGTGGGTTTTTATAAAAGCCTTAGTGGTTGGTCTACTTACCCCTTGTAAACACTCACCGGACTTAGGTGCAAATCAACGTTGATAATACATTGTAATGGCATTATCACTAGAATACGTCTTCTAAGGAGGACCCTGGGCAACAGGATTGGCAAGGCAAGGGGGGAGGGTTACTTCTCTAATTTTTCTTGTTTTTGGAAGGACAGAAGAAATGCAGGAATAGTGGCCAAATAATGGTGCTATCTATGAGATCTATAAAGGTATTCCAATATTGCAGGATATGCCATCACTTTATGATTGGAGGAGATTTGACCGCTGGGAAGTACACCAATCCTGAGAATGAAAGGACCGCAGCGTTGATACAGCATCACGGCCCCGTCACATTTTTTCTCTACTCAGTGATGCTCCCAGCCACCTGGCTGTGCAGGACATTACAGCCCGCCCTATTCACTTGCATTGAGCTGTGCTATAATTCTGTCACACAGCGGCTGACCCAGCCCAACTGTGTAGAGCAAGACGGGGAAGCGATAAACCAGCTCGGTTTCACTTTCATTCTCTGATGACATCAGTGAACACCCATAAGATGGAAGAGTTTAGCAGGGCTGCTGGAAGTATCTGCTCCATCCAGATCTGCTGCCTACACTTCCAGGTGTATGCTGACATCATCGGCGCACGCACAGTCGGTATCTGCACTGCTTAGGAAGCAGCAGCATATCCTCTGGGTGTGTGCCAATACCTGGAACAACAGGGGAGGTGTAAGAATACATGGCCAGGTGATTTGTCTGGCCCTGTCAATCAAGGTGAAGGTGGCAGCAGCTGGAGCTGAGTGGTGATGATATGGTACTCCGAGGGCTCAGGCCAGCACCTCGTTGCTCCAATTACCTTATTTGCTATCAATAGAAATGTTCTCAGGAACAGCCCAAATAGAACCATAAATAAGTTATTGTTTGAATCCGCTGGATCAACCTTATGGCATGGTATGGCTGGTTTAATAGTGTTGATCCTGCCGGCAGATGCTCTTTGACTCTCGGACAACCCCACGATGCAGTGGCAAATATCAAATCTATGTAGCGCTTTACTTACAAACTGCAGGGAACAGATAACAGTAGCCTATAGTGTCATTTAATACTGCCATGCGGTGCTTACACAACGGTGATTACACACAGTGCCCAAATATTACTGCTATACAGTACCTAAATAATACTTCTGTGTACAGGGTAACGTGTCTATCTTCATAGTTAGAAATGCAGTGTAACAGTGCAAGGCAGGTAGGCTCAACATTACCAAGGTCACCATTTTGCTACCCTCCTCCATTTTGTTTTTTCCCCACCTTTCCTGCCATTGTTTTATACTTTGTTGTCACATGTACCTCACCTTTTTCTTTTTCTGTATCTACTTTTCTCATCTCCTGCTTTTTCTTTTCTCAACCAAGACCTTAAGGTTTGGCGTACTGACCCAGGCTCTATTTTCGACATTGACCCAGTGGAGGACAATATTCAGTCCCGGAGCCTTCGTATGTTAACTGGTACAGCAGCTTGAGTTATTTATCTGCATAAAACACAGGGAATTTCACTCTACGTATTCAGCTACTACTGTAAATACACTACCGGAAAATATAAAAAGGGCACCTGTAAAATGTAATGCGATTATGCTGAGATTGATCAAGTATAAACTGCTAGTGGTGGCAATGATCACACGACCAAGGTGGTGTTCCCTTTATTTGGGTTCTGCAGCAGGGTATATGATGAAGCCTCTGCACATTAATACTGGGTGGCATCTCCCTTGCTGCAATACAGGCTGCCACTCTGGCATGGTAATGGTCATACAAGTGCTGGATATCTCGCCGTGGTATGTCATTCAAAGGAGAGAAGGAAGGAAATAAGGAGGCAAGGAAGGAGAGATGGAAGGAAGCAAGTAAGGCAAGGAAGAAAGGAGGCGAGTCAAAGAAGGAGGACAGAAAGAAAGGAAATAAGGCAAGAAAGGAGAAAAGAAAGGCAATAAGGCAAGGAAGGAAGGGAAGAAAGGAAGGAAGAAATAAGTCGAGAGAAGAATAAAGGGATGGCACTAGCAGAGCTGTAGATGGTTAAGTAAGTTAACATAGTAACAAAGTTTATAAGGACGAAAAAAGACATTTGTCCATCCAGTTCGGCCTGTTATCCTGCAAGTTGATCCAGAGGAAGGCAAAAAAAAAAACCTGTGAGGTACAAGCCAATTTCCCCACTTTAGGTGCAGAAAAATCCTTCCTGACTCCAATCAGACAATCAGAATAACTCCCTGGATCAGAGACCCCTCTCTAGTAGCTATAGCCTGTAATATTATTATGCTCCAGAAATACATCCAGGCCCCTCTTGAATTCTTTTAGTGAACTCACCATCACCACCTCCTCAGGCAGAGAGCTCCATAGTCTCACTGCTCTTACCGTAAAGAATCCTCTTCTATGTTTGTGTACAAACCTTCTTTCCTCCAGACGCAGAGGATGTCCCCTCGTCACAGTCACAGTCCTGGGGATAAATAGATGATGGGAGAGATCTCTGTACTTACCCCTGATAGTTATTAGATCTCCCCTCAGTCGCCTTTTGATAATCTTTCAGGGTACTGTAGTCCCCTTCATTCCAGTTATTACTTTCCTCTGAACCCTCTTTAGCTCTGCTATGTCTGCCTTGTTCACAGGAGCATAACTATGTGCATTTTTTGCACATAACAATTTTGTCTGCAGATTTTACTGTAGTGTTTTTAGGACACTCTCCACTGGAGTAAGATTGTGCTTTTTTTTGCAACTCTTTAAAAAGTTGCAGCTGACAAGTCTGGTGACCACCTAATTTACATAGACAACTGTGGTCAATTTTCAGTTGTGGTGAGTGCAGTGTAAAACAGCAAAAATGATATAGGCTAGGTAGTAAATAATAGAAGAATGGACAGAATAAAGGCAGAAAATAAGGGAAGGAAGAAATGTATGGAAGGAAGGATGGAGAAATGAAGAGAAGGAAGGGAAAACAAGGGAAGGCAGAAATGAAGAAAGGGAGAGAAGAAAATAAGGGAAGGAAGAAAAGGAGAGAGAGAAAGTAAATAAGGGAAGGCAGGAGGGAAGAAAAGAAGGAAACATGGGATCCAGGAAGTGAGAACTGAAGAAAGGGAAGACGGCAGGAAGGAAGGAAAGAAGTAATGAAGGAAGGACCAGGTTCTATGCATCTCTCTATGTGGAGTCTATAGAAAACCTTTATCCTGTATTTTTATTTTTTCACCTGCATCTTTCTCTGTTTTATGCCATATCTATTTGCACTCCTTTGTCACTATAGTATTCCTTTATTTCTAGAGCGAGCTAGTCTTGGCCATAGGCAGTCTTGCCACTCTGCGGGGGCAGCCAGGGTGAGCCAGGCAGATGACAGGTCAGAGGCGTCTGAGATTAAATCTAGCTTCTCTTACTACAGTGAAGGGGCAAAGGCATCCGATGAAGGAGGTAACAAGCACAAACCCCATGTTACTTAAAGCATCCGTCCCACCTCTACTAGATGTTTAATTACACCCTTTCTAAACTTCCTTGCCATCTTCTACCCATTGGCTCAAGTGCTGGTTAGAGTGCTATAAACAGTGGCCCAGATGTACTATTCATAAAGATGGCACAAGCTTAGACCGGCTGTCTAGTCCTGCACCAGGCTTATGTCAGAGGCTCAGGCTGGATGATAAATGACAACTCTTGGCTGGCTTACTTTGAGACCGATTTTGAAGCCAGAATTGCGCCAAAATTTTGATGCAAAATAGCACATATTAGGTCCACCCCTCCCGTGCAAAGGTCCATCCACTTTCCAATAAACGCACCCCCATTATGTGCATGCCAGGAAAAGGTGTAAAAACACTGCTTCTCTATATTTTGATATATTGTATCAATCCACTGCATTTAAGCAAGTTTCTTCTCAATGACGGGAAGCATATTAAAGCCGGTAAGGGACTGAAACACAAAGGGGCCATATACTAACCAGAAATACGTCTATATTAGGCGTATTTCTGGCGCAGATTGCAGCACAAAGGTTATTTACACCACAATCTGCAACTTTTCCCCACTCACGCCAGGTCTCAAAAAGGGGGCGCGGGCGGGGAAGGGGACGGGCTGGCAGGCCAGTCTCATTTAACATTTTCTACATCTGGTTTTAGGTATATAAAATGGTCTCAATCTACGCCAGCAAGCGAGCTGGTGTCGATTCAGAATAAATGACCCCCAAAATATCTTAGAGAATTGAATACCAACATGCGGTCACCTCTTCTGACTCGTCTGTTTTAGTAAATATTTGTATTCCCCTTTGTATTCCTCACAAAATAACAATTTTGGAAGGTTTTCCATAGATATGTGCTATTCTTCTAAAATATATACTCAAGGAGGTTTAGAGAACTAAGTGGTTACACATCAGTATTGTACATGGGACGACTGCCTTAAATAGCATTGACACCTCACTGTTATGCAAAGCTTCACTCATAACACATTTTAACATTCTAGCTTATAGGCTTGTGTGCCATCTTCTAATATATAATACCCACCCACCCCATGTATATTTTTCTTCATACCATCGCTGAGGATATATTGTTCCTTTTAATATATAGCATAGCCACTGTACAGGATAAGGAAATTCATGCAAAAGCAATCTATGACAGAATGATTCTACAGAAAGAGAGAAGTGGCGTCTGTGTGTCTCTGCTCATCTTTGTATAATATTCATCACAATGTGGTATTGGTACAAATTAAAAATGAACACATTTCTTGAAATTCATTTTGGGGGTGATTCACCAAATTAAAAACAAAACAAAGAAAACACACCACTGGAAAAGAGATGTGTAGGTCAGTTCTGCAATCAAAAGGATAAGGATACTGAATGTCTCCATATTACACTTCTCTGAATAAGACATACAAGTCAGTTCTCCTTCCAAAAGGACAAGAAAACTGAGTGGCTCAAGAGAAAATTTCTCTGGTTAGCTGAGTGGCCTTTGTCAGGGTGTTGGGTGGTGCTCTTTCTCATTAGGGAGACCACCTAGTTTGCATGAGGATTGCTCTGCATTTCTGGGAAAGATATATGCAAATTATATATAAACATATCTTATTTCTACTGGCATCAGATGAAAAAAAACAACCACCCCCCAAGAACCCGACAAAGACCACTCAGCTAAGGTTAAGTTCACATCAGCGCTATCCGTTCCCGTTCTTCTGCTTCATTATAGGAGCAGAAGAAAAGAAGTAGTGGAAGTGCTGGATTTGGCACATAATTGAGACGAACGGTAACTAACAGAGCCCATTGACTATAATAGGATCTGTTTGGTTTCCATTTGAAGAAAACATGCATTCAGTGCTTTTCTCTCCTCTATTTTTGAAAAAATCTGTGATGGAGGCTTCTAACTGAGCCTATTGAGAGAAGAACTAACTTGCATGTCTCTCTTCCAGTCTCTCTTTAGAAATCCATTTTTATTTTATTAGCATATTCTATAATATTACATAAAAAGTTACTTCTATGGAGATCTAGAGTGATGGTGATGACTGTGCAGAGGGTTTTCTGCTTGTGCTTACGTTTAGGACACTACAGTATATGGATGTGGTAAGTATAAGTACTCAGAAATCACCAGCTCAGAAAAAAAGTAATTTTTTTTCACTACTGCCGAGAACGCTAGGAGCCTATGGGAGCCACAGCTCGGTCACCCACAGCCCAACACATTTACCAATATGTGTGCAAGAAAACTGGTGCATATTACATCTACAATCTACACCAGCTCCCTGCTGACGTAGATGTTAATTTCTGCCACAAGGAACTGCTGGAGATATGCCTAAATTATCCCTATACACAGAGCTCCCTCTACTAGTGGAAATGTATCCTTTAGGGTATGTCGATGCTGTGGATTTGTGTGCTCCTACAAGTGCACCTAAGGCAGAGCTTCATTGTGAAGTGCACTCTGCTCTAAGCTGCTCCACAGCCCGTCATGGATGCTACAGATGTCACTCAAGCAAGGCAAGAGTTACGAAGCAGCTCAGTGAGGAGAGCTCCGCCTCCTGGACATTCGCAAGAGCAGAATCGGGCAGAATAAAAATTCATATTCACACTTATAATAAAATATATTTTTCTGCTCTCCTTGGGCCTCTGTTAATAGGCGTATAGTCAAAACTGCTGACAGACTCCCTTTAAAGTGGTTATCCTCTGTGCTTCAGTGATAAGTGATTGGGGCCCATCAGCCATGACGAGAACAGGGCCCTGTGCTTCCATTTTAATCGGAGCATCTGTTGCACATGTGCTCTGCCACTCCATTTGAAGTCTGAGTCAGAGGCTTTGGTGTTATCAGTCCCACATGCGCGACCGTCACTCCATTCAACGGTAGGACACCCACAAACACTTACCTCCTAAGAGAACTCAACCTAAACTTTTCATTGCTTGCTGGCTCTTTTTTTTTTTAAATCAAAGCAAACTTTTAGTCCAATAATGTCCAAGGAACTAGACAGACCCTTTCTGGAGCAAAATAGGAAATGTATTCATACAAACCTATGGATCAGTGCCATAGAAGTATTTCTCAGGCATTGTGGGTCAAAGTAGACTGTCCCTAGGGAAGCTTGGAAGGTATATATTTATTAATGCATGAACTTTAATATTTGCAAACATAACAATTACTAATCTGATTTCTGAATGCAGCCCCTGTAGGTGCCTACCATCCATCTCAGCCTCAAGGCTTTGGCTACATGCACCCGCCAAGTATGTCCTCTACCAGGTCAATGCATTCTCCACATGCACATTCAACCTCACCAAGTATGGTAAGTACCGAGAGTCATATCAGCTAAAATATATAGGTCAGGTGTTTAAAGAACGACACCCAAAATGTATGCAAATATGGAGGAAGAGTAAGGCGTCTAAAATGTTTTAGGGTTACTATAAGGTTTAGGGATAAAATAGGCTGATTGTGGTGAATTGTAAACTTCCTTTAGTTCAGCAATGATAGGATTTAACATGTGTAAGGTTATAAAGGTTATAGGGTTGTTATATTCAAATATGTTGAATATATTAGATCTGCATAATATGCCATACATGCCTCGTAAATGGTGTCCCACCTTTGGAACCCCATCCAGAAGGAGAATGAAGTCCCCCTAAACTCGGTACTGCATGCCAAGGTAACCAGAAGCGTAGTTGTTTCTCTAATTGCCATTAAGGAAACCAGTCAGACTGTACGTGCAATCCTATCTGCAGGCAACATGGGTTTGGAGCAAGAGAAGCTGAGCAGATGGATATTTTGAGAAAAGATTCAGTATCTGTCATTCAGTCTTATACTAGGCTTATTCTAGACCAGTTTGGAGTCCAATAGGTGGTCTGACTCTTAATTTTTTAACAGTCACATTAAAATTGGAACCCCCCCAAAAAATGTCACTTTTTTGTTGTAGACTTTGAATTTATGTCTGAAGTAAGTATAGTTGGCGCAAAACTTGGGTTCAATTTTAACCCCTTAGTGTGGCTTCACATTACCGTTCTATTTCCCGTTTTAGCAATCTGTTTAAATGTGATTACAACGTAAAATAACAGAATGCAAAAAGGAAGGCATAAAGTTTTGATCCGTCATAATAGAAGTCTGTGGGAAAAAAATCCCGGAAATCTGCATTTCGTCACGGTTCCGCTATTTAGGACGGAAACAAAAGTCCTGTCGACATTTTTTTTTTTTTTTCCTTCCTAACTAACGGAACCGTGATGGAATATATCTTTCTGTTTTTTTCACCATAGACTCCTATTATAACGAATCAAAATGGAATGCCTTCTGTTTTGCATTCCGTTTGGCTAATTCTGTTATTTTACATTTAATCACATTAGGGATTGCTAAAATAGAAAATAACTAATTTTAGCCTTAAGGACCAGTACATTTTTTCCCACTCTGTGTTCCAAAGGTCATAACTTTTATTTTTTTCTTCAATTTAGCTGCATGAGACCTTAAAGGGGTATTCCGGTAGGTAAAAGTTATCCCCTATCTTGTGGACAGGGGATAACTATCAGATCAGTGGTTTTTTTTTTTAGGAATCCATTTTAGGGTTTATATACTGTATTTAATAACATTTTATTTTTCGGGGGGAAAATAAAAAACTGCAATTTTAACATTGTTTTGCGGAATTTCTTTATTCAACGTTCACTGTGTGGCATAAATAACATGGTAACTTTATTCTGTAGGATACTACAATTATGATGTCAATTTTTTTTATTTTTAGATATCTTTAGATAATTTTTTTCTCTTCTGCCTTCAGCCTGTTAACTCCCAAACTGTCCTTTCCCTCCTCCAGGCTGGCTGAAGGGGAGAGAGTTGCTTTAACGCTTCACATCTTGGGCTGGGTAGCAGAGATATGAGCTGAAAAATCTGACAATCTAAGCTTTAAAATGAGACCAGAATCATTGCATTATCTCTATTACTTTGGGAGATATAGCTGTTAGAAATTGGGTTGGGAGTGAAAGCAGCTGAAACCTGCTTTGACTTTCAACTGTTATCACTCCAGACCTGATTTCTAACATCTGTATCTCCTGAAGTAGAGGGGATAATGCTGTGAATATATGATACTGTTAAGTCCTTTTCTCAAAGACGAGCACAGCCAAGGCAAAACTATTAAGGGGTTAATTAATGATTGACAGCTATTTCTGTATGCACAGTTGTACAGGAGAGGCTATCAATAACTGAGTAGGACCACACACTGGACTCCTAAGCGCAGAAAGAGATTTAAATCAATAAAATACAAGTTATATTGAATCTTTTCCCATGAAACTATATATCAGTCTGTTTAGCTCTAAGTTCTCTAACAGGACACTTTTAAAACCGCATTTTCAAGATGGCAACTTCACTTTATTTGGAGAAAACCATAGACATCGGCAAATTTCATTGCCACTTTTCCTTCCATTTCTTCAACAGGGGTTTTCAGGGACTTAGATATTGATTGCTTATCCTCAGGATAGGTCATTAATATCATATTTGTGAGATGGCCCGACATCCGGCACCCCCAGCAGACAGCGACCAGCATCAGAAACTTAACAGTGTATAGAAGGCTCGATCCACTGTGCAGTTTCCGGTGCTGTTGGCTGCCTGAAACCGCTGACTGGTGGGGATTTGGGAACCTCCGCTCTCATGATTGCTGGAGGTTCTAGCGGTTGAACCACAAGTGATCAGACACTTATCCCCTATCCTGTGGAATAGTGGAATACTACTTTAATTCAAGTTAGAGTAGGATTAAATAAGAACCTGTCACTGAATTCACATTGCGGCATAAATTAGTGACAGGTCTATGAAGCAAAAGCAGTAAGGTTTTTGTAAAAAAATAAAATAAGAGATACCAAACCCTAAATGATGGCTTGTGACTATTGTCATGAGTAGGATTTGGGTTGATGTATCCACTCAGCAGCTTTCTTTTGCTTTTTGCTGCCCATATCTTCCTATGCATGAATATGGATGTATGGATGTAGTCATAGGTTCTCTGTAGGCACAATCTCTCTCCCCCCCAAATTATACTCCTAGACCCCCAGGAAACAAAGATCAGATGTGTTCCCCTGCTGCATGTCCACAATGTAGTGCTGTCCCTTTACCTGCTGAATGAAGAAGGGGGAACAATGATGACATGGTGACTTTGATATACAACACCCCAGAACTCAGCTTCCTGGGCCATTGTATTCATGATTAGTGATGAGCGAATCTATTTGTATGAATTAATTCATCTCATCAACAAGAGTTTTTCCCCTACGAGTGGCCCCTTCCCCCCCGCCACTGAATTCACAGGGCCGGACATCTCACCCAGCTCCGACGGGCAGCCACTGTGCATGCGCATGAGAACATGTGATCCTCATTTTTATTAGTGAACCCTTTTTATACGAAGGCATAGTCCAAAGTGGCGAATGTAGAGAGACGTAGATTATAATCAGGCGGCACTGCATACACTGATCCCGCCGTGTTTGAACCGGGCCACATGCAGTAGAAAACACTTCTCAATGTGGTGCTCAGCAGGACGTAAATTATAGTAGACAAATGGCAACTTAAAGGGAGGATAGGAATAAAGTTGCGGCACTCACCGAAATGTTTCAAAGGTTTCTTTTATTGTGGCTTCCTCAGCAGATAGCAAAAAGGATCCGGGGCAGACACATAGTTGCAAGCAGCGACGGCCGTTTCGCGCGCTCAGACGCGCTTCCTCAGGCCACTGGTTACGTCACTGCGCATACGTGCGCTTTATACAAAGTGGATAGGGGGACGGCCGACGCCGTCAGCAAGTATCTCACTCCCACAGATGTGACGTGATTAAAACACATGTAAATCAACAGGTAAGATTACAATCCAATGGTTAATTGAGCCAAAGCAAGACAGATATAGAAAACATACAAAGGAAGGACAAATATTAAAGCGTACATACAAGGCAAGTGGCAAAATTACATCTCTATACCGAGATTGACGGAGATGGAATAGCTAGCATAGGCTACGGCAGTAAGTTAAAATTCCTTACTATGGACCACGTATCCAATGTATATATATAAGGCCTCACAAAATAGGCAAAATGTTTTTAAGGAAAAAATCAAGTAAAGGGATCCGCATTCTACATGGGAAAGACAAGTTGCAGAAAAACCCCTACACAAAGAGTGCATAAAGTTTCACAAAAATACAGACATGTCATTTCTATCGTTCATTCCTACCGCCTGCATGGCCTCCGCACGCATAATCCACCTTGCCTCCCTCTGCAGGAGCAGGCGATGCCGGTCACCACCCCGAAGGATGGGGCGGACATGCTCTATGCCCGCAAAGGAGAGGCAACGCGGATATGCGCCGTGGGCCGCGCGGACATGTTCAATGAGGCGTGGACTGCCTCTGCCTGATCGAATAGAACCAATGTGTTCGCGAATGCGCTCAAATAGGGGGCGAATTGTCTTTCCGATGTAGAAGCGTTTACAAGGACAAAAAACCACATATACTACATAGGACGTACGGCAATTGATAAAGTCCCGTACTGTGTGTGATACACCACCTATTTGTAGATACCTAGAACAGACATTAAGTGTACAGAAGGAACAATGGCCACATCTAAAATTGCCCGTCGGTTTTTTCAACCAAATTTCATCTCTAGGTGAGGAAAAGACACTTCTAACTAACTTGTTTTTAATTGTGGGGCATCTTTTAAATGTGACCAATGGTCTGTTTTCAGTGAAGCTGTTAAGAGTGGGGTCTCCCTTAAGAAGGTCCCAATTTCGATTGATGGTCTGCCGGACCATTTCAGCGACCGGACTATATTGAAAGGCAAAAGCAAAACGTGACGGTTTAATACTGTTGCTCCGTTCATTGAGCAACGAATTACGATCAAGTAAAGACGCTTTTAATAGAGCCGCGGAGATTTCTCGCAGTGGATAACCCCTACTAATAAGTCTAGCTCTAAGTTCTCCAGCTTGGCGATGAAAACCTTCATCCGTATCATTTATCCTGCGCAGACGGACAAACTGCGCGTTTGACTGAAGATGGGTGGAAGCTGGTCTGGTGGAGGAGCGAGTTAGTCGCTGTCGGCTTACGGTGGCCACAAGTGTGCACCACTCCATCTTTTACCGTAACATGTACATCTAAAAAATCCAGAGCTTCACCACCAAAATTGATGGTGAACTTCATGTTCATACGATTGCATGTATTAAGATGATTGACAAATGCACGACACGACTCCTCGCTCCCCGACCAGACCAGAAAAACATCATCCACATATCTTAAAAATAGGCTAATGTGGCTCACATAGGGGTTATCCACTGCGAAAATATAGGTCTCCTCAAATACCGCCAGGTACAGGTTGGCAAATGTGCACGATACAGGCGTGCCCATAGCCGTACCTAGTACCTGGCGGTACCACTGTCCATCAAATTGGAAGACATTGTTCGACAGAACAAGGTCTAGTGCCTTGTGGACAAAATCAATGAAAACCGCACTCTTATTGCTTCTACTTAGGACTGTATCAACAGCCCTCAACCCAAGATCATGGGGGATTCTAGTGTATAGGCTCTCGACATCCAAGGATACGAGACTGAATTCCTCCCGCCACTCCAGGCCTCGGAGTGCCCGGAGGAAGTCTCCCGTATCCTTAAGGTATGTCGGAGTGCTCCCTAGTAATGGTCTAAGGAGCCAATCAATATAGCCAGATAGAGGTTCCAGCACTGAACCGATGCCTGCCACGATGGGACGTCCCGGGGGTTGGGTAAGGGATTTGTGGATTTTTGGTATAAAATACCAAGTAGGGATTTTTGGGAATGCTGGCACGAGTTTATCCCTAATATTTTTAGGTAAAAACCCGTTATATATATGCTGATCAATAAACCGACAGAGTTTGGAAGATATTTCAGGTATCGGGTTCCCCCTTAACTTCATATAAACTGTACTGTCTCCCAACTGTCTATTGGCCTCCTCCATATAATACTCCCTAGACATCAGGACCACGTTCCCTCCCTTGTCGGCCGGCTTAATCACCATATTTTTCTGCTTCCCTAACCACAATAAAGCATGAGATTCTTCCGCCGTGAGGTTGGAAGGTGCTGCTGGGTACACCAGCGCACGCATTTCTTTCAAAACTTGCTTGTGGAACAGGTCAATTGGTGAGCCGGCCGGCATGGGAGGAAGGAAGGTGGACCTGATGCCCCCTGTATATCTACTAAAGTGTTCTGCTCCATCTGTGGATTCATCAGGTTCAGTGCTGGAAAGGAAATGGATGCATGAAATTTCTTCATCACTGAATTTATCAGACAAATGAAAATCAGTGAGTGACATTGTGGCAGGGACCTCCCCCTGTAAGGGGTCGAGGACCTGAGAGGTAGTTTCAGAGAATAATCTCTTGAGGTATAACTTGCGGATAGACAGAAACAGGTCTATCTCAAAATCGACCAGGTTGAACTGTCCAGGTAGGCTGTATCCCAGCCCCCGATTGAGGAGTGGGATACAGCCCTGGGGCAGTTCAGAGCCTGTGAGATTGAGGACTACATTTTCGGGGGGTGCTTGAGTATAGAATTCGTCAGGGACTACTGTCGCCAGGAGACTTGACGTCTTCTTCTTGTCGATTTTCTGATTACTCTTGCTTGCTGTTCCACGTCTACCACGCCCCCTTCTCGTGCCTTTTCTAAAGGGGTTGTTGGGTCTTCAGCTGGATTGGCTCCATTTCCCTCGGAGGCACTTGATTCCGAATCAGTGGCCCAGAAATTATGGCGTCCTCTCCGTGGGGCTCGTTTGGGGCGATTTTGCTTTTTACCCCAGTCAAAGACACAATCAGCCTCATAATCATTCTTGTCTCTGATAAATTTGTCCCTCTTTCGATCTTTAATGTCCGCCTGTGTGGCAAGTAATTTTTTTTTTAAATTACTTGCCACACAGGCGGACATTAAAGATCGAAAGAGGGACAAATTTATCAGAGACAAGAATGATTATGAGGCTGATTGTGTCTTTGACTGGGGTAAAAAGCGAAATCGCCCCAAACGAGCCCCACGGAGAGGACGCCATAATTTCTGGGCCACTGATTCGGAATCAAGTGCCTCCGAGGGAAATGGAGCCAATCCAGCTGAAGACCCAACAACCCCTTTAGAAAAGGCACGAGAAGGGGGCGTGGTAGACGTGGAACAGCAAGCAAGAGTAATCAGAAAATCGACAAGAAGAAGACGTCAAGTCTCCTGGCGACAGTAGTCCCTGACGAATTCTATACTCAAGCACCCCCCGAAAATGTAGTCCTCAATCTCACAGGCTCTGAACTGCCCCAGGGCTGTATCCCACTCCTCAATCGGGGGCTGGGATACAGCCTACCTGGACAGTTCAACCTGGTCGATTTTGAGATAGACCTGTTTCTGTCTATCCGCAAGTTATACCTCAAGAGATTATTCTCTGAAACTACCTCTCAGGTCCTCGACCCCTTACAGGGGGAGGTCCCTGCCACAATGTCACTCACTGATTTTCATTTGTCTGATAAATTCAGTGATGAAGAAATTTCATGCACCCATTTCCTTTCCAGCACTGAACCTGATGAATCCACAGATGGAGCAGAACACTTTAGTAGATATACAGGGGGCATCAGGTCCACCTTCCTTCCTCCCATGCCGGCCGGCTCACCAATTGACCTGTTCCACAAGCAAGTTTTGAAAGAAATGCGTGCGCTGGTGTACCCAGCAGCACCTTCCAACCTCACGGCGGAAGAATCTCATGCTTTATTGTGGTTAGGGAAGCAGAAAAATATGGTGATTAAGCCGGCCGACAAGGGAGGGAACGTGGTCCTGATGTCTAGGGAGTATTATATGGAGGAGGCCAATAGACAGTTGGGAGACAGTACAGTTTATATGAAGTTAAGGGGGAACCCGATACCTGAAATATCTTCCAAACTCTGTCGGTTTATTGATCAGCATATATATAACGGGTTTTTACCTAAAAATATTAGGGATAAACTCGTGCCAGCATTCCCAAAAATCCCTACTTGGTATTTTATACCAATAATCCACAAATCCCTTACCCAACCCCCGGGACGTCCCATCGTGGCAGGCATCGGTTCAGTGCTGGAACCTCTATCTGGCTATATTGATTGGCTCCTTAGACCATTACTAGGGAGCACTCCGACATACCTTAAGGATACGGGAGACTTCCTCCGGGCACTCCGAGGCCTGGAGTGGCGGGAGGAATTCAGTCTCGTATCCTTGGATGTCGAGAGCCTATACACTAGAATCCCCCATGATCTTGGGTTGAGGGCTGTCGATACAGTCCTAAGTAGAAGCAATAAGAGTGCGGTTTTCATTGATTTTGTCCACAAGGCACTAGACCTTGTTCTGTCGAACAATGTCTTCCAATTTGATGGACAGTGGTACCGCCAGGTACTAGGTACAGCTATGGGCACGCCTGTATCGTGCACATTTGCCAACCTGTACCTGGCGGTATTTGAGGAGACCTATATTTTCGCAGTGGATAACCCCTATGTGAGCCACATTAGCCTATTTTTAAGATATGTGGATGATGTTTTTCTGGTCTGGTCGGGGAGCGAGGAGTCGTGTCGTGCATTTGTCAATCATCTTAATACATGCAATCGTATGAACATGAAGTTCACCATCAATTTTGGTGGTGAAGCTCTGGATTTTTTAGATGTACATGTTACGGTAAAAGATGGAGTGGTGCACACTTGTGGCCACCGTAAGCCGACAGCGACTAACTCGCTCCTCCACCAGACCAGCTTCCACCCATCTTCAGTCAAACGCGCAGTTCCATACGGGCAGTTTGTCCGTCTGCGCAGGATAAATGATACGGATGAAGGTTTTCATCGCCAAGCTGGAGAACTTAGAGCTAGACTTATTAGTAGGGGTTATCCACTGCGAGAAATCTCCGCGGCTCTATTAAAAGCGTCTTTACTTGATCGTAATTCGTTGCTCAATGAACGGAGCAACAGTATTAAACCGTCACGTTTTGCTTTTGCCTTTCAATATAGTCCGGTCGCTGAAATGGTCCGGCAGACCATCAATCGAAATTAGGACCTTCTTAAGGGAGACCCCACTCTTAACAGCTTCACTGAAAACAGACCATTGGTCACATTTAAAAGATGCCCCACAATTAAAAACAAGTTAGTTAGAAGTGTCTTTTCCTCACCTAGAGATGAAATTTGGTTGAAAAAACCGACGGGCAATTTTAGATGTGGCCATTGTTCCTTCTGTACACTTAATGTCTGTTCTAGGTATCTACAAATAGGTGGTGTATCACACACAGTACGGGACTTTATCAATTGCCGTACGTCCTATGTAGTATATGTGGTTTTTTGTCCTTGTAAACGCTTCTACATCGGAAAGACAATTCGCCCCCTATTTGAGCGCATTCGCGAACACATTGGTTCTATTCGATCAGGCAGAGGCAGTCCACGCCTCATTGAACATGTCCGCACGGCCCACGGCGCATATCCGCGTTGCCTCTCCTTTGCGGGCATAGAGCATGTCCGCCCCATCCTTCGGGGTGGTGACCGGCATCGCCTGCTCCTGCAGAGGGAGGCAAGGTGGATTATGCGTGCGGAGGCCATGCAGGCGGTAGGAATGAACGATAGAAATGACATGTCTGTATTTTTGTGAAACTTTATGCACTCTTTGTGTAGGGGTTTTTCTGCAACTTGTCTTTCCCATGTAGAATGCGGATCCCTTTACTTGATTTTTTCCTTAAAAACATTTTGCCTATTTTGTGAGGCCTTATATATATACATTGGATACGTGGTCCATAGTAAGGAATTTTAACTTACTGCCGTAGCCTATGCTAGCTATTCCATCTCCGTCAATCTCGGTATAGAGATGTAATTTTGCCACTTGCCTTGTATGTACGCTTTAATATTTGTCCTTCCTTTGTATGTTTTCTATATCTGTCTTGCTTTGGCTCAATTAACCATTGGATTGTAATCTTACCTGTTGATTTACATGTGTTTTAATCACGTCACATCTGTGGGAGTGAGATACTTGCTGACGGCGTCGGCCGTCCCCCTATCCACTTTGTATAAAGCGCACGTATGCGCAGTGACGTAACCAGTGGCCTGAGGAAGCGCGTCTGAGCGCGCGAAACGGCCGTCGCTGCTTGCAACTATGTGTCCGCCCCGGATCCTTTTTGCTATCTGCTGAGGAAGCCACAATAAAAGAAACCTTTGAAACATTTCGGTGAGTGCCGCAACTTTATTCCTATCCTCCCTTTAAGTTGCCATAGTCCAAAGTGGACAAGCCCTTTTGGGAAGGGAAGTATTAAATGCTGCAAAAACTGAATTTACAGGTTTTAAGTGGAACATATAGATTCGGTATAACCTCTCCTCTTTCTGGACTTAGGAGTCCAGTGGGCGGTCCTTCTTAGTGATTGACAGCTATCTCTGTATAACTGTACATAGACAGATAGCTGTCAATCTCTGACTCCGAAGCCCATCATGCATATGTCCATTACATTGACATGACCATTTTCACCTGGTTGCCCTAAGTCTCTAACTAATACAGACTGAATGATAAAGTATAACCTCTTCACTTCCCATTATTCTGTCTTGTGCAGAGAACATACAGAGCCATGTACGACTACAGCGCTCAAGATGATGATGAGGTTTCCTTCAGGGACGGTGACTATATTGTCAACGTGCAGCCAATCGATGACGGATGGATGTACGGCACAGTGCAGAGAACTGGGAAGACGGGGATGCTGCCAGCCAATTACATTGAGCCCGTTAACTGAGAGCCGCACGTTCCTTCACCTTTCAGCACTCAGTATATATTTTATTTTTATGTAAGGATCACGACGATCATGAAATCTTTATTGACAATTATTCTTTTAAAACGCGTAAAATTAAGTTTAAGCTTATTTTTTAAGCACTAGCATAGAACCTATGAAATAGAAGAAGCTCTTACCGTAAGGAAAAGGACTCTGCCAACAAACCCTCATAGACTTAGTTGAATGTTGTATATTACCATATAATGGAATATTTTTTTCTCTTACATGACATATCCTTTCATAGTTAACCTCAGAGGGCTGGTAATTGCTGACAATCGCGGATATAGCAGTGGCATAACGTAGATTATATATAAGATTATGAAACATATTTAGCTGCTTCTGCTATATTCTATACTCTGTGCATTGTTTAGTATTGCACCTTTAGTCAAATGGAATCAAATCTTTCCAAATATAATTCTAATTTAATACTAAATATTATATAAAAAAGTTGTATTTATGATCATAATATAGTCAATAGTTTCCAAAGATCTTTGTGATTGCATTCAGAATGATGGGAGAGTTCCGCTGCACAAGAAAACATCTCACTTTTTAAAAGGTAAATCAAAAGAAAATGGTATATAAACAGTGCCGTGCAAAAGTCTTAGGTGTGGTAAAAGTGCTGCAAAGTAAAAATGCTTTCAGTTTTAATAGTTTATTTTTATCAATTAACAAAATGCAAAGTGAATGAACAAAAGAGAAATCTAAATCAGATCAATATTTGGTGTGACCGCACTTTGCCTGCAATACAGTATCAGTTCTTCTAGGTACACTCGCACACAGTTTTTGAAGGAACTCGGCAGGAAGGTTATTCCAAACATCTTGCAGAACTAACTACAGATCTGTAGATGTAGGCCTGCTCAAATCCTTCTGTCTCTTTATGTAATGTAAGATAGGCTTGATGATGTTGAGATCAGGACTCTGTGGAGGGCCATATAATCACTTCCAGGACTCCTTGTTCTTTACGTTGGAGATGGTTATTAATGACGTTGGCTGTATGTTTGGGTCCATTGTCCTGCTGCAGAATAAATTTGGAGCAAATCAGATGCCGCCCTGATGGTATTGCATGATGGTTAGGTTTCCTTTCTCAGCATTAAGGCCCCATTAATCCTGACCAAATTCCCAACTCCATTTGCTGAAATACAGTCCCAAACGTGAAAGGTATCTCCATCATGCTTCACTATTGCCTGCAGACACATGTAGTACTGCTTTTTAGCCGTTTGGTAACAAACTGCCTTCTGTTACGGCCAACTATTTCTGATTTTGACTCCTTAATACAATGCACTTGCTGCCATTTATCTGCATCCCTTTTGAGTCGCTTTGCCTTGTCAAATGTTTGGCTTTTTGGCCGCAATCCTTTCATGAAGACCACTTCTGGCCAGACTTCTCTGAACAGTAGATAGGTGTACCTTATTTCCACAGGTTTCTGCCAGTTTTGAGCTGATGGCACTGTTAAACATCTTCAAATTTTGCACGGTAGTAAACATGAGGCGTCTTTCATCTGTTGCACTACGTTTTCAGCACCTATCGGACATTGGTGGCATATCCTAGCAATATGTCCACAAAGTGCGAGATGGGCCAACCCCTTTAATGGTGTTCTTAGTGCTGAAAAATCCAGGAAGATACTTATCCATCATGCAATACCATCAGGAAGACGTCTGGTCGGTCCAAAATTTATTCAGAAGCAGGACAACAACCCTAAACATGTAATTAAGAACTATATTCAGAGTAAAGAAGAACAAGAAGTCCTGGAAGTGATGATATCTCCCAAACAGAACCCTGATCTCAACATCACTTAGTCTGTCTGGAATTACATGAAGAGACAGAAGGATTTGAGCATGTCAACATCCACATAAGATCTGTGGCTAGTTCTCCAAGATGTTTGGAAGAACCTCTCTGCCGTGTTCCTTCAAAAACTGTGTGCATTTTCCACACCTTCCTAAAACGTTTTGCACAGTACTGTACATATACATACAGTTGTCAAGTTGACTTAATAGATAGAGGCCCATCATGTTCAGGCCCTCTTCTATTTTCCAGAACAGAGAACGGCTACTAAGCACACCTCCTACTCTGGAGGACCTTGCATAGAGAGCTTATTGATTAATTGCTTCATTTCCCCAGTGGGGGCACTGCAGGAGTTTGAAGATCACTGAGAGTTCTAGCCACAAAGTACCCTATCTGTGAATTATATTTGCCACTTGTATAGCCTGAAGAACTTTAGGTTTACTTACTTTATATGCTTTATTTGGTATTAAATCACCTGGCTTTAAAACTTCTATGGTAATGAAAGCAGACTATTCATGTATATCTCACGCATTATCCCGCATTATTTCAATTCTTAGATAAACACTTTGGTGGCAATGGTGAAAGGTATGCAGGCGTAAAACTCTCTGGGACAGACTCTTCTATAGATGGCATAAGCTTAGATTGGCTGTCTAGACCGGCACCAGATTTATCACAGGGGCTCAGGCGGGATGATAAATGTGGTGCAGGGAGAGACATTTTTGTCTAGCTGTATACTAACTTGGGTTAGCTTAGTTTGTATGCCAGAATTGTGTTGTAATTATGGCACTAAATGTTGCATATTAGACCACAACCCTTTTCTGAAAATCTATGCCCTATCAAGAACTAGATGTTCCAAATAGTGCCAAAAATACACCAGACTGCACCAGTTTGCACCACATTAAACCATATTTTGTTACAGATTATTACGGCATGTCAGAGGGAGATTTATCATCTCTTTGTGCCTCTATTTTGGTGAAAGAAAATTTGAAAACCTTGTGTTTGCTACTTTTGGAACGTCACTTGTGACAAATTTTGTTGCAAGTGGCATTTCTGCTCCGGCCATCTCCACTTTGTGAAAAGGGGGTGGGGTGAGGACAGGGAGTGGGCCTGACACATTTATCTTCATTTGCGCCTGTTTTCAGGTACAAATGAAAACAGAGGGGGGGGGGGGGGGGACATTGAGCAGCTCATTGCATGATAAACAGTATGTGATAAGCTCCTAAGCTCCTCCTAGTGGTGGCTGTCGGAAGCCATAATTTATATCTATGTTTAAACACTGAATTCAGGACTGCATTATAAACAGAGCTCAGACTGCTATAAAGATATGGGAAGACATTAAAGCGGTTTTGTAACTGATTACCTATTCTCTGGATAGATCATAACTGATGATTTATCCTCTGGATAGGTCATTAACATCTGATCGTGGGGGACCAACCTACGGAGCCCCCGCTGCTTAGCTGTTTGAAAAAGCCCATGCACTCCGGTGAGGACTACAGCCTTCTTGCAGCTTACCCTAGCCCAGTGACATCACGACCATAGGCCACGTGACCGATGGCCTAGGGTAAGCTGTGAGAAGGCTGAGGCACTCATACCATTGTGAAATGATAGGTGGAGGTCCAGGTGCTAAACCCCCCACAGATTACTAAAACATGGGGGCCAAAGGGCTCTGCTGAGTGCTGTCCCCCCTTGTGTGGCTCTCCCAAGCTTCCCTCAGAGAGTGGAATAAATGGCATACATATTCATATAAAGTCTACGGATTCCACTCTCCGAGGTTAGTAGGATTCATAGAAGGTCTATGGACTCATGCTCAGTTTCAGCTCCCTTGTTTCAGCATTGTGTGAGGGCCTCAACACCCAGAAACCCCACTGGTCAAAGTCACTGACATGACAAAAGTTTGTAAAAATCACTGGTACCCTTTAAGCTGCCTATAGACACCCGAGTTCATCTGATGACTGATGGTTATGCAGCTATACCATGAAGCACCCTTCTGGTAATGTTTGGTAGATTAGTTATAACCTTCAGGTTATGAATTTCTGTGGGTGGAAAAATCCAATGCGTTGAACTTTTGGTATTTTCTGCATCTAAGGTGGTTTTGTAGCCTGATGCATAAACATAATAAATCCATTTTCAGATTCTCAAAAGTTGCTAATGAAATAGAAATTGCACAAAGATTTTAATAGTGTTGTTCATTGCCGCTCATTCCATTAGTATCACACAGTCATTACTTCCATGACATGGATCCTTCACAGTCTGCTCAATAGACATAAACTAGTGCTACAGGGTATATTGTCCTGGATGTAGAACCATAGGAAGTATCGTTCCAGCAACATCGATAGCTGAAGCAACAGAAGCACCTGGCATGTTACAGGCAGCAAGCTGTGGCCCCATCTGTATGCCTCTGTGGCATTGCAGGCCAAGATCATTGAAATAAGTAAATGAGAGAGGTTCGATTCAGTTAAAGGGATCAGGGAGATGGATGTCATATTTTGCTAAATCAAAGCTTACATCTTCTTTAAAAAAAACTTGGAAACTTGCATCTTCGGTAAGCCCCTGAGGATTTGGTGTGGGAGTGGTAGTGGCCCTAATGAGATGCTGTTTCACAGTGTGCACTCAGTCCGTTGCGCCCTGGGGTTCGGTGCATTGAAAATGTGGATTAAAGGAATCAGGCAGACATAATACACATCAAATAGCTTTCTTAAGTGCAAAGGTTAACTTGTAGTACAAACAGCAATAATGAATACAAGGTGTAGTCTCTGTTACCAGATGAGGTGTGGTGGCTGGTTAGATGGAATACAGAAATATATGCTAGCTCACAAAGTAGTTGTCTCCTGATTCTTCTTTACTATGGCTGGCACCTGTGACTGTAGGTAATGCAGGCTTTCAGATTTGCCTATACTTCCTTGGGGTGATTGGTGTCTTAACTTCTTCTCCACCACCTCATAGAGACTTGGTGATGAGTGTCTTAACTCATTATCCCCCACCTTGCAGCAGTGTCTGAAAAGCTGATTGTTGCTCGTCACTCTGATGTCTGGAAAGCTGTAGCTTGATGGGTTTCTGCAGCCCTTGGATCTTCCTGTTCCTCTGCAGCAGTGGTCCTCACAGTGGAGATGGATTCCTGGTCCTAAGGCCTTAAAGTGGTTGTGCAAGAATTGGTGGGTTTTTGGCAAGACCCTCCATTCTGTGGGACCTGCAAAGGGAAGCTTACTTACCTGCTTTCCGGCGCTAGCTCCCTGCTCCTTCTTTCCCTGGCCTACTACGCTCTGGGAGGCTCCAGTGATGTCAACATCCGGTTTGACATTGCCGCAGCTAATCACGGGCTGCAGCAGTGTCAGGCTTCCCCTGAGAACATGTGACCATTTGTCATGATGCAAGGTACCTGGTACCAACACGACCTGTGATTGGCTGTGGCGAATTCAAACTGGATTTTGACATTGCTAGAGCCCCGAGGAGTGTCACAGGCCAGGAGAAGAAGGAGCAGTGAGCCTGAGCCAGGAAGCAAGGATGTAAGCTTCCCTTTGCAGGTCCCGCAAAAAGGGGATGTTTGCCAAAAACTCTCCAATACTTGCACAACTCCTTTAAGGAGCAGGAGCTGATGGAATATACACCCTGTCTCCTCACTAGTCTGGCCAGCTCTATTTCCTAACAGAAAGTCGGACCAGACTACTGCCATCGGTGGGGGGGGGGGGGCACTCATTCACCATCTGCTGGTATATGTATATGACATGGGTAAAACATCACAACAGCATTACAAACCAAACTATTTGCTAATACCCTGTCTGGGGTATTGCACATGACCTGGTCATTATCAGGTCTGGGGCAAGGTGCCATATGGCACACGAATCATGCATTTGCAGTCCAGGTCAATAAGCAATGGACATTACATGGGACAATTCTTCAATATACTCCAGACACACCCTGTGGACAAGAGTGGCGATATTTCTGGAAAAAAAACAGGTATTCCGTATAATCAGTCTGGATGTAATGATCTTATTGAGTGTAATATAAGCCATACAGAATTACGATTATAGGAGTCAAGGAGAGCAAAGGTGTTCTTTGTTAAGACCCTCACTGTTACTGCTAAATATATAGCATGGAACCCAGGAGGTTTGACTTTAAGAGATACGAAAAGGAAAATAATAAAATGGGGTATCAGAGTAGCAATATGGGTGTCATTTTCAGACAGAAAAAAGCACCACTCAGATGCCACCCATGAACAGGAGTGGAGCTGTTTCTGGACCTAAAGTTTATTGAGCTACTAATGTGTACATAGGTAAATTAGATTGTGAGCCCCTCTGAGGACAAGGTCAGATGTGGATGGTAGCAGCACCGTGAAATATGATGTGTCAAGTTAATAATGGAGGTTTTATGGGTTTTCCCCCTGTAAACCTAACTCTATAAAAGTCAAAAACTGGCCGTGCACTTCAGATAAACAAATATTTAGCCCTTTCCTCCCGGCTCCTCCATGTGCATGCATGCTCCAGTGAAGAATGCATGTGCTTTCAATAGAAGTGGGGAACAGGCCACCGCCAGTTCTACCGCAAGAACAAGGAGTCCTTCTTGACCTTTCTTTCTATCTGCCATCGGGGAGAATAGGCCGATCCCACCAAAACCCAGCTGACTTTTATCTAATGTGTATAATGAATCCATGGGGCTGTGCATGTGTGGTTACTGGCCTTGGAAGAGAATAAGAATTATAGAAAAGACTTTCCACATTTTCCGTCGACTTTAATGGACAGAGGTCTCTACCAGGAAGGCAGGCATGGCACCCACATTCCAGGTGTTGGTAAGAGTCCCAGCAGTTGCCTCCTTCTGATTTTAGCCCAGATTTTGATAGAATATCTGTTATAAACCAAAATAGTCTGTAGTGGAAAAACTCCTTGAAGGCAATGCGAATTTTGACCTGATATCAGATCGAGTTAAGAAATGCTGGAATTGACCCTGATCATGGAAAATACAAACACCACCGCCTGAACCCAGCCTTGAACTCAGAGAAGCACAAAATGTAATGATCCTACCCACCAAAGTTGAGTAAAAAGACACGATTTCTATTGCTGTGCTGCTTCCGATTTAATAAAGCTTTACTTGAGGAATTGACTACTGACGGTCTGCATAGTAATACAGCACCTAAGTGAATAAAAAGAAAATAAATGCATAAGAATAATTATTTCAATGGTCTAAATAAAGTAACTGAATTTATTTGCTTTTTCTAATATTTAAAAGTGCCTTCCAGGATTGTGATATTGTTGGCCTATCCTAGAATAGGTTATGAATCAGGAGTGCTGTTCCCATTCATTTAAATTTAACCAGACCTGTCCACTACACAATGGACGGAGTTGTCTTGTTCCGGCATCAAAGCTACAAATAAATAGCTCATCGATGGGGGTGAGGGGTGTAGGACCACTGCTGGTCTGATAGATGGCCTATCCTGATATAAGGCAATACATATCCGTGTCCTGGAAAACCCCTTTAATCAGATCTGTACAGTGGTGTACATAAAGAAGATGAGGTCCACTACAAAATGACCACACTGGGCACTCCATTGTGGAGCCAGGTTTCGCCACCCTGGACTGAAGGGCCTGATGTATGTGTTCTCTCCACACCCTAGGACCAATTTTTCTTTAAAAAAATAAATAAAATTACTGTGAAGATGAATATTCTTCACAGGTTCTTGAAAATGCCCCATTTCTCTACAGTCCTATTGCAGTAGCATGTCTGCCATTATGGTGTATGCTTCTTTAAATCTGGGCAACTCGTGGTTGCATTAAAGTTGTTGCTGTGATTTACAGCTTACTAAAAACCACATCTTGCGCACTAGTCGTTCAAGCCATGGAATTCATGGAGGGTTTTCCATGGTGCATTTCCTGTAGATGGGAATCATATACCATATTTCCTGCACCATAAGCCGCACCTGACCATAAGACATACCTAGGTTTTAGAGGAGGAAAAACTTTTTTTTTTTTTTTTTTTATCAGACCTGAGATTAGACCCCTAAATCGGATCTCAGATCAGACCCTCAAATCAGACCCCTATTCCTCATCAGACCTCAGATCAGATCCCATTAGACCTCAGATCAGACCCAAATCAGACCCCCATTCGTCATCAGACCTCAGATTAGTCATAAATTAAAGAACTTAACTTGCCTGCTCTTGCCTCTCACAAGTCCAGCGCACTCTTCCTGCACCCACTGCTCCTTAGTCTTCTGCTGGCGCCACGCTGCACTGTGATGTGACACTGCATAGTGTTAATTCATAGTACAACACTCAGCACCGGCAGAAACTTGGTGGATACAGCCATCACCAGGAGCGCTGTATTCACTGCCCCCTGGTCCTAATGTGTCCTAGTGATCGCTTCTATAATCATTGATCTTTAGTATTTAATTCATAAGACGCACTGCCATTTTTCTTTTTTTGGGGGGGGAATTAATCTTATGGTGCGGGAAGTACAGTATTTATAAAGGGGTTTTCTGGTCATCAATATCAGATCAGCAGGGGTCCAAAATCAAGCACTCCGGCCGATCAGAGGCTGCGTTGCTCCGGTGAGCAACTCGGCCTCCTTGCAGCTTACCAAGCACAGCACCGTCCATTGGATAGTGGCTGTGCTTGGACCATTGACTTCAATGGAACTGAGCTGCGCCTAGGCTTTGTGACATGAATGTGACATTACTGGCCTAGGAAGAGGCCACATCACTCCGGTGAGTGTTGCGGCCCCTTCAAACAGCTGATCGGCAGGTACCAGTAGTCAGACTCCCACCAATCTGATACCGATCACCTATCCTGAGGATAGGCCATCAATATTTAAATGTCTGACAACACCTTTATCCAAGTCAATATATTTATGTTTTCAAAGATGAAATCCAGATTTAGTGAGAGTGCATCAAACAGATATTTAGGCAGTCAAATAAGTTTCATTGACACAGATTTATTTTTTCTTATTTTGGATTTTCTACTGTAGGTCAAGCATGCTAATGTGCTCCTAAGATATAACACTGAATGTACTTATTATCTGTGGATGTGGCATAATTTTTTATTAGGGTTTGCTACATCCTCACACAAGTACAACCAGCGAGTTACCTTTGTGCCCCATCTTCATTGACGCCAGCTGTTTTTCTTCTACTTCCCCTGTTCTTCTGCGGTCAATGCCCAATACTAGTAAATTGTAGGGTAGGCAATCTCCACTACCCATTGTCAGTCATTGGGTTGAGGTGATGTTTCATATACAATGGACGGCAGACATCGCTCCCTGACAATTCACTGGTCTCATAAAATAAATAAGAAGGGAGGAAAATGCTGAGCTGTCGTCCTACCAACCGGATGATATTGTACGTCAGATCGGATGAAGGGAGGAAAATGCTGAACTGTCGTCCTACCAACCGGATGATACTGTACGTCAGTTCGGGTACCAAATAAAAAAGTGGAATTGAAGGGCTTCTGTCACCCCCCAACCCCCAATTTTCAGTTTTTGACTTATTATATTTGTTAATGCAAGCAGATTCTATATATGCCCCTCTTACCTCGGGCAGTGCAGTAATTACAGTAAAAAACGTACTTTTATTATATGTAAATTTCTTCACTACCAGCAAGTTCGGCAGACTTGCTGGTAGCCGCCGCATCCTCTGTTTGAAAAAACGCCCCCTCCTCCACTTGATTGAAACGGCCAGAGAGCACTCTCCTCCTCTCGCTGGCCCTGCCTGCAGCCTCAAATCCCATGCCTGCGCCGTACCGGTCGTCATTCAGCGCAGGCGCTCTAAGAGAAGGATGGCCGCCCCTTCCTCAGTGCGCCTGCGCCGATTACATCAGCCCTACACCCGGAAGAGAGGTCTTCTCTTCCGGGTGTAGGGCTGACGTCATCGGCGCAGTCGCACTGAGGAAGGAGCGGCTGTCCTTCTCTCAGAGCGCCTGTACCGAATGACAACCGGTACGGCGCAGGCATGGGATTTGAGGCTGCAGGCAGGGCCAGCGAGAGGAGGAGAGTGCTCTCTGGCCGTTTCAATCAAGTGGAGGAGGGGGTGTTTTTTCAAACAGAGGATGCGGCGGCTACCAGCAAGTCTGCCGAACTTGCTGGTAGTGAAGAAATGTACATAGAATAAAAGTACGTTTTTTACTGTAATTACTGCACTGCCCGAGGTAAGAGGGGCATATATGGAATCTGCTTACATTAACAAATATAATAAGTCAAAAACTCAAAAAATTGGGGGTTGGGGGGTGACAGAAGCCCTTTAAGTCATAAAAGTCTGTTCCTGCTTTGATGAGGGGATTGCACCAATGATAGATACCACTGTTTCTTCTGGCACCTGCATCCTCAAGCACCAAAACTAATGGTACTTATTGTGGGCAAATGGGGTAGGCTGGAAGAAAAAGAAAAGAAGCCTGTCTGCGGCTCTCTGATCTGTCAGGAGTTCAGAGACGAGGTCTATACATCCAACAGTTAGGGCTGCAACCTGACGGGCTCAGTGTGACACTAAAAGCAAACTACTCTGCGGATATACTGAAACTTTACCCTGTAAAAAACTGTTGAAAT
Organism: Bufo gargarizans; assembly: GCF_014858855.1. NCBI lineage: Eukaryota > Metazoa > Chordata > Amphibia > Anura > Bufonidae > Bufo > Bufo gargarizans. Next base: position 101,712 of record NW_025334355.1, read on the forward strand.
TTTTTAATAAAACCATATGAAAAAATGATTTTTAGCCTGAAATGAGTAAAATACAAAAACCTACCCTCTAAGGTGTTCATAGTCTTTAAGTCTGAGAAGCACATTAAATAAAGGTGAACTCTTATTGTTAGAGATATCATTCCCAAAATTAATAACAGACGAGGGCACAATGTGGTAAAGCAGAAAAGTTAATAGCTGATATATATAATATAATATATATATACATTTTTATTTTATTTTTTATTCTAAAAGGTTATTAGAATGTAATAGAATGAAGAGTTTGTGTTCCAGGGTGCCAAAATGATTTTTATCCTGATTAACGCTACCATGTAATGTAATTCAAAATCCAGATACAATAAAAAGTCTAATTGCTTATATTTTCTACTCAGTTGTCATTTATGATGTTCTATGAAGAAATGTCTATCAGCATGGAGATATGAGGGTAATGTTAAAACATGCCTGCATAGGGTGCATGGGTACAATTCTACTGTATGAGGTGGTAATGGCAGAGCTAAGAATATCGCAAAGATATGCCATTAAAGTCAGATAGGTGTGAGGCTTCCAAAGTGAAAGACAGCACACCGCTCACTGCTATGGGATTTCCGAAAATAACCGAACGACTGCGCTTGGCTATTTTCAGAATTCCCATAGTGGTAAATGGAGAGAGCACTGCGCATGCGCTTCCGCCTCTCCATTCACTTCTATGAGACTTCCGGAAATAGCTGAACCAGTACGCAGCCATTTTTTGAACTCCCATAGCAGTAAATGGAAAGGTGCTGTGCTTGCTCTTTGCGCTCTCCTTTACTTCATGGGGGGCTGTTCTGGAGATAGATGGGCGTTTTAGTAGTGGGACCTGGACATATTTGAAATTGATGGCATATCTTAGGAATATGCCATCAATGTCTGAGATGAGACGACCCTTTTAAGGTTGCTGCCCAATACTGGACTGTAACCATTAAGATAGTTGCCTCTTCCCAGTGTTTTGTAACCATCAAGCTTTTTGCCTGAAGCGTGAACAGTAAAAGCCGTTGTTCTAGGATACATCTCTGCCCACCTGTTTCCTACTGCCATCTACTCATAAGCTAAAAAAGTCTGACCCCCTTACACACATTCGACCAAGACAAGTGAGCATGTATAGGGGGAGGGGGGGGGGGGTGGGATGGTCTGGAGAGATAGCGGTCATCTATTCAAATGACAGCTATCTAATATGCCGGTCTCACCAAGTTAAAGGGGCTTGTTCTAGTGACAGATCTGCTATAAACTCGTCAAGGCAAGAGGTTAAATCCCAAACTGAACCTTCAAACTGTCCATCTACAAAAATCAAAGGCAATATATATATATATATTTTTCTTTATAGGATGATATAACCAAGGTCATATCTTTTGTTCTAAAGTCTTCTGGCGCCATCTAGAGTGCAGCGTCTTGTAAGCCTCAATTGCCTGCCATGCAAAAACCTGTCTTTCTAAGCAAGTCACTTTTGTTCATTTGCTTAAATACAACTTTATTTTTTATTTTTTCACAAGTGAGCTATCAGTGTTCATTGGTTTATCAGAGAGTGGCAATTTTATTAGGTGTTCCAGACTGCTCACTACTTAAGTTACCAAATCATTAAAACACCAATAAAGTGATTTGGCATCACAAAATCTGACTCAGATCTGCCAATAAATCTATGTCTATTCCATTAATGGCCGTCTTGTGACATTCCACTGGTTGCTTGTGTGTTTGACTAACAGTCTGTGATTGTTTTTACAGTTTCACAAGGCCTAATTTCAGCCTTGCCCCCTTTATGACTTAAACTGTCATAAAACAACCTTTCTCGACAAGTAATATAGTCTTACCGCGCAGAGGCTCTTGTTACAACGAGCCATGTTTGTTTATTGTAAATTTCCAAATAAAAAGGGTTTTAAGGATCATGCACACTTGGATTATTGGGCTGTTAAGTCCCAAAATGCAGGACAAAAACTTGGTCAAAAAAAGATTGGAGGCAATAAATGCTTAATGAACAATGGTAGGTTTTCTAATATTGAGGTACCTGGACAGGTATGAAATGAGCTCTATACCCTCACCAACGATAGGTTTGCAATTTTTCCACCCAAAGATACTGACCACTGCGAGGGTATATTTACAACTGACAGAATTAGTAATTTTTGCAGCAGGTTTGCACAATCATGGCTAAAAATAAAATTACAAAACTGGCGTATTTACAACCCAACTTGTGTAAAAAGTTGGTGTTGTTTTGAGGGTATGCGATAAATTAAAAAAGTCTTTACAGTTCAGACCCTTTAAATTTTTTTCACATTTTATTATATTTCGGCCATTCTTTCTGCAGTCAATACCCCATAATCAGAAAGTGAAAACAGAATCTTAAAAATCTTCGCTAATTTATTGAAAAGGAAAAAATTAAATCTTGCATTGACATAAGTATTCAAACCCTTTACTCAGGACTTTGATGATGCACCTTTGGCAACAATTACAGCCTCCAGTGTTCTTGTGTATGATGCCTCAAGGTTTGCACACCTGAAATGGTTAGTTTGGATAGTGACAGTCTGTGGGCAGCCATTTTCTGGCCTCTCCAGAGAAGTTTGATTAAGTTCAAGTCAGGGCTTGTACCTAAAGTCACTCTGGATCAGGTTTTCATTAAGAATATCTCTGTACTTTCCTCCATTCAGTTTTCACTCAACCCTGACCAGTTTCTCTGTCCCAGCTGCCACCACCACTATGATTCACTGTGAGGATGTTACTGGGCAGGTGATGAGCAGTGCCTGGTTTTCTCCAGCCATTGCACTTAGAATTGAGGTTAAAAAGTTCAACCTTGATTTCATCAGACCACAGAATCTTGTTTCTCACAGTCTGAGAGAGTCCTTTAGGTGCTTTTTTTATTTTTTTTTCAAACTTCAGGTGGACTTTCATGTGTCTTTTACTGAAGACAGGCTTCTTTCTGGCCACTCTGCCATAAAGCCCAGATTGGTGGAGTGTTACAGTTATGGTTGAACTTATGGAAGTTGGGTTCTTGGTCATCTCTCTTACCAATTCCCTTCTCCCCTGATTACTTAGTTTGTTGGGGAGGTCAGCTTTAGGAAGATTCCTGGTTGTTCCAAATATCTTCTAGTTACGTTATGAATTCTGGAGGCAACTGTGGTCTTGGGAACTTTCAGTGTAGTTTTTGTACTCTTCTCCAGATCTGTGCCTCCACACAATCCGGTCTCTGAGCTCTACAGGCAGTTCTTTTCTCCTTATGGTTTGGTTTTCACTCTGATTTGCATTATAAGCTGAGACCTGTGTATTTCCAAAGCATGTCCAATCAACTAAATTTACCACAGGTAGACTCCAATCTAGTTGTGGAAACATCTCAAAGATGACAAAGAGAAATAGGAATCCCCCATAACTAAATTTTAAGCGTCACGGCAAAGGGTCTGAATACTTATATCCATGTCAACTTTTTGTTCTTTTTACTATATATGCAAACATTTCTAACATTCTAAACATTACTTTGCCATTATGGGGTATTGTGTGCAAATTAATGGGGGGCGGGGGGGGGGGGGGGGGGTGAAAGTCTCTGAAGACTTACTAAATGCATTGTAACGTCACACTGAGTGTAATTTGGCACTTAGGTCTGAAAGTTGCTCTATACTCTCAGGTCTAGGCAGGCAGAGTGCACATGTCTGGTCTCTTAATGTTCTCTGACTCAATCCAAATATGAATAATAGAATAATATATAAAATTCTTCTCAATTACTATTGATGGTAACATATTTTTATGATACTGGCCTCCCAGTGTAAATACGAGTTGGTGACAACCATAACTAAAGAGAATGTAAGATGCTCCCTTTAGGAATGACCCCATAGCAAAACAATTGAACAGATGACTTTGCTCACAGTAGTGAGACAAATGCTTGTGGCTCAGTATGCTTTGTGATTACAATTTAATTGAAGTTGCGAAATATAACTTTAAGACCATTCCTGGCTGCCCTGTCTAGCTGTATCTCATGGGGTCACACCTGCCATCAAAGAATAGGCACAATAACTAACACAAACACAGTAGTGCAACTGGAACAGGCGTTTACTCAATAATCAAGCAACTAGCGTGGTGGCTACCGCACTCAATATAGAGGCAACAAGAGTGGTGGTTACAGTATCTCTTAGAGGGCAAAGGCTTAAAGAGGTTGGCACATCTCATACATCGGTGGCATGTCGCTAGGATATGCTATCAATGTCAGATAGGTGCCCCCCCACAGTGCCTCGTCCCTTAAAATTGGACCTCCACAGCAGCCCACCCCCTTAACTTTGACCTTTATAGCAGCCTTTCCCTTTAACAGTGACTTTCAGAGCATACCACCCCCTTGACAGTGACCGCCACAGGGGCCCGTCCCCTTAACAGTGGCCTTTACTTGATCGGGGGCGTGTCTTTTTGAACAGCTCACTCTAAGACAGCAGCACTGTAGTGTCTGAGTGTGAGCTGCAGGGAGAAAGTCACCGTCCCTCCCACCCCTGCAGCTGGCAGAAGTTGAATTTTACCTTCATATTTTTCAATCCCTGTCGGCTCAGGCGTGGGAGGGGGTGTGGCCTAACCGGATCAGGGTCGTGGATTAGTGGGACCTGGGGGCGGGGTTTTAAGTCTTTTGAGGGTGGACACATTGTGGCAGGGGGCATGTCTAGGCTCCTTCCTGCAAAAGTGCCGCCCCTCTGGGCACCTTACTGGCTCATTTGCATTTCAAGTAAACTGGATTTTCATCTATTGCTGGAACAAAGGCACATCTTGAAATAAGGTACTAAGTGCTATTAGGCCATGGCTTTACTTCAATAGCGATTGCAGTATCCTGGTGACAGATTTCCTTTAAAGCTCATCTATAGCAGTGAAGATAAATGGCTGGGTTGTTATGGAAACCTGAAGTAAAACTGTATGTGGCGGCTGAAGGACCTGAGAGCTTCTATTGGCTGCTAAGCGTCATGTGACCAAGCTTCTATTGGCTAATGCATTTTTTTGGGACTATCTCAGGAACAGTACATCCTAGAGAGCTGAGACCTGTTCTAAAACCTTCCCGGACACCTGATGTACTGGTGTGCCAAATTTCGTGATTGTAAATGCAACGGTGCAGATTCCTTTAGCGGACATACACACACACACACATACACTCAGCTTTATATATTACATACAGTTGCAAGAAAAAGTATGTGAACCCTTTGGAATTATATGGATTTCTGCACAAATTGGTCATAAAATGTGATCTGATCTTCATCTAAGTCACAACAATAGACAATCACAGTCTGCTTAAACTAATAACACACAAAGAATTAAATGTTACCATGTTTTTATTGAACACACCATGTAAACATTCACAGTGCAGGTAGAAAAAGTATGTGAACCCCTAGACTAATGAAATCTCCAAGAGCTAATTTGAGTGAGGTGTCAGCCAACTGGAGTCCAATCAATGAGATGAGATTGGAGGTGTTGGTTACAGCTGTCCTGCCCTATAAAAAACACGCACCAGTTCTGGGTTTGCTTTTCACAAGAAGCATTGCCTGATGTGAATGATGCCTCGCACAAAAGAGCTCTCAGAAGACCTACGATTAAGAATTGTTGACTTGCATAAAGCTGGAAAGGGTTAGAAAAGTATCTCCAAAAGCCTTGCTGTTCATCAGTCCACGGAAAGACAAATTGTCTATAAATGGAGAAAGTTCAGCACTGCTGCTACTCTCCCTAGGATTGGGCGTCCTGTAAAGATGACTGCAAGAGCACAGCTCAGACTGCTCAATGAGGGGAAGAAGAATTCTAGAGTGTCAGCTAAAGACTTACAAAAGTCTCTGGCATATGCTACCATCCCTGTTAGTGAATGTACGATACGTAAAACACTAAACAAGAAAGGATTTCATGGGAGGATACCACAGAGGAAGCCACTGCTGTCCAAAAAAAACAGTGCTGCACGTTTAGAGTTTGCACAAGAGCACCTGGATGTTCCACAGCAGTACTGGCAAAATATTCTGTGGACAGATGAAACCAAAGTTGAGTTGTTTGGAAGAAACACACAACACTATGTGTGGAGAAAAAGAGGCACCGCACACCAACATCAAAACCTCATCCCAGCTGTGAAGTATGGTGGTGGGGGCATCATGGTTTGGGGCTACTTTGCTGCGTCAGGGCCTGGACGGATTGCTATCATCGAAGGAAAAATTAATTTCCAAGTTTATCAAGACATTTTGCAGGAAAACTTAAGGCCATCTGTCCACCAGCTGAAGCTCAATAGAAGATGGGTGTTGCAACAGGACAACGATCCAAAGCATAGAAGTAAATCAACAACAGAATGGCTTAAACAGAAGAAAATACGCCTTCTGGAGTGGCCCAGTCAGAGTCCTGACCTTAACCCGATTGAGATGCTGTGGAATGACCTCAAGAAAGCGATTCACACCAGACATCCCAAGAATATTGCTGAACTGAAACAGTTCTGTAAAGAGGAATGGTCAAGAATTACTCCTGACCGTTGTGCACGTCTGATCTGCAACTACAGGAAACGTTTGGTGGAAGTTATTGCTGCCAAAGGAGGTTCAACCAGTTATTAAATCCAAGGGTTCACATACTTTTTCCACCTGCACTGTGAATGTTTACATGGTGTGTTCAATAAAAACATGGTAACATTTAATTCTTTGTGTGTTATTAGTTTAAGCAGACTGTGATTGTCTATTGTTGTGACTTAGATGAAGATCAGATCACATTTTATGACCAATTTGTGCAGAAATCCATATCATTCCAAAGGGTTCACATACTTTTTCTTGCAACTGTAATATATATATATTTATTTTTATATATATATATATATATATATATATATATGTATAAAATGTATAAAGCTCCCCCTAATTGAATGCCAAGATATAATGCTCTCCCATCAGTGCCATACATAATTCCCCCCTAGTGCCAATATATAATGCTCACCCCTAGTGTCAGTATATAATGCTCCCTCCCCCTAGTGCCAGTTATTAATGCTCCCACCTAGTGCCAGAATAATGCTCCCCCCAGTGGCAGTATATAATGTTCCCTACACCCTGGTGGTGTTATATAATGCTCCCTCCACCCCAGTGCCAGTATATAATGCTTCCTCCAAATGCCAGGATATAATGCTGTCCCCATGTGCCAATATATAATGCTCCCTCATTAGTGCCAGTATATAATGGTGCCCTCCAGTGCCAATATATAATACTCCACCTAGTGCCAGTTATTAATGTTTCCACCTAGTGCCTGTATATAATTCTCGCTAGCTACCACATCTGTAATTTCCTCGCGGAAGTTCCCTGCTTAACTAATCCAAATCCTTATTTTGTATTTCTTCTAATTTGCTTCACACTATGGAATCCGTTATATTTCTTGACCTTCTAAATGAAACAATTGGTAGTTCTTTTGCTTTTTCTCCTTGGACGCTGTGGTCTGCTGCTGTTGGGGATGGGAGCGTGTCCATGGAGGAGGTGGATATGTGCCCGGTGTGGGAGCCAGCCGATACAATCGTGGGGGGGACAAAAGGAAATGAGCTTGTTGCTGGGGCGCTACATTGCTTCTGCCACAAAAAAACAAACCCAGTGGGTCGTGAAATCCATGTACTATCCCTGCCCGTAAGAGCTGGTCCAGGTGTCTACAGTGGGGTGCACCTTGCTGAACAGCGAGAATCCTAAACAGTGACTCACATTCTCCGCAATGTGAGAGTACAAGGCAGGAATGGCTTTTTGGGATAAATAATGCCGGCTACAGATGTAGCAGGGTTAACACACAAACTCTTAACTCAAATTTTTTAACTCAAACAAAACCTATTGAAAAGCAATTGAAGGTGTTTGCTTACCGCATTTAGTTTAGATAACACGTCTCATAAAGCATGTGTGTTAGCTCTACTACATCTTGTAGGTATTTCCCAGCAAGGCTGTACGCACACACCATCAGCTCTACTAAATGGTACGAAGGGACTGCACCTCCAGCAACTTGGTCAGGTGTGAATTAATCTTGCGCACAAGTGGATTGCTGGCCGTGTAAAGAAGTTCCCTGGCCACGCAATCCGTTATCGATAGCTGATGAGGAAGCAGAGGAGGTGGAGTCTGAGCGGGAGAGGCAGAAAATGAGGATGACCATGTCAAAGACTCTGTACTGCCCATGGATGCGACCTGGGTGCTGCAAGAAAGACTGTGAGAAGGATGAAACTCTTGTTGCAGTAGCTGGCTGCCACCTCTGTTTGCCCATGGGATGCCAATAGTGCCTATAGGAGGCTGTGGTGCCTATGTTTGTGTTTGACTGCCCACAGCTTATCTGGCTGCCACTGTCGCTGCCCCCACCACCAATACTGTGTCTATGGGTAGCACTATTACCACCACCAACACAGCTATGCTTGGGGTCTCCCACCTCCTCCTCAGGGCATTCCAAACTCCGACTGCTCTCACACAGGTTGTCAACAGGGAGACTCTCTAGAGCAGTGATGGCTAACCTTGGCACTCCAGCTGTGGTAAAACTACAACTCCCAAGATGCCCACCTTGCTTGGCTGCTCCCAGAACTCTATAGAAATAAATGGAGCATGCTGGGAGTCGTAGTTTCACCACTGCTGGAGTGCCAAGGTTAGCCATCACTGCTCTAGAGTATCTGCCATAGGGCGTGGTGGGGTTTTCTTGCCATTTCTTAGGAAAAAGGAAGGCGCCCCACTAGGAAGGGCAATGAAGACAGGGAGGACTCCACTGAAAGCCTTCTCTGGGGCTGCAAGAAGGGAGAGCTGCTACTGCTGTTACTACTAATTAGGCTCTGGGAGGATAAGGCCTGCCCCATGCTTTTTTGTTTGAAACCCTTCTGTGTTCATGACATTTTTGGCCTAATGTACATAGTCACACAAAGCATGGAACGGTTTGCAAGTCTGTTTTCCCAGAGCTTAAAGACAGAGAGGTGCAATTATATATCTTTCCCTTTTTACAAACACACTGAAGACACTGCTACAGAATTTTTTTCTTTGGAAATAATGCAGTATGTTTTCACTCAGAGATTTAAAACGTTAGCCTCTGTATTGTAAAACATACGTTGCACACTTGTATTGCTATTTTCTGCAAAACAAAAAAGCCCTTGAACTGTCTGGATATGCCCTGTAACAGATTTGAGGCTAGTATTCCCAGTGTTTTCACTCAGATTTAAAACGCTACCCTCTGTATTGTAAATCATGGGTTGCACACTTGTATTTCTATTTTTTACAAAAAAAAAATAAAAATTAACTAACTGGAGATGCTCTGTCCCAGATTTGGTACTATTATTTCATGTGTTTCTACTGCGAGTTAAAACTCTATCCTCTGTATTGTGTTGTGCAGTTGTATTAAACTTATTCCCCCTACACCAACTACAAAAAAAAAGTATTTCTGTTCAAATTAGAAAATATATTGTTGCAGTTATTGTATGGAACGGGCTCCTGCAGTCAGACTGCTCCATAAGCGGCGGGTGTCAGCTGTATAATACAGCAGACATCTGGCTGAAATGACAGGGAATTGTGATCACACCAAACACCGTAATTTAACCCCTCGGATTTCACGATCAACAATTGTGGCATCTGGGAGGTAAGGCAGAGGGTTGCGTCTCCCTTAGCCTTCTGATCGTAGCCCGTTGCAATAAAATCGCTGGTCTCTGATGGGGTTACCTGTCACGGAAGGTGTACAGGAAACTAGAAGACACAAAATGAATATCCGACTCACTGGATCCAAAACTAAGGAACAAAAGGGAGAGCCCTGCATCAGACCTGGCTCTCTCCCTGACTGCTCAGCCTATGCGAAAATACCAATGGTAGATGATTGCATATCCTCGTACCTCGACTGTATAACACCTGAACCTGACGATTGCATGCCCACGTACCTAAGACTGTGTGACACCTGAAGACCCTTTAATAGTGAGGGGACATGACCACCGGCTCCCTACACTAGACACGGAGGGAGTCAGGGTCACCTGGGATCCAGCAAACAGAAAATCACAAATGAATGAACAAAACTTATCTGTAGAAGACTCAGAAGTAGGATCAGCATGCACACACTCCAGGAAGGAATATAAACCGCAAAGTGAAGCAGTCTGGGAAGGGATTTAAAGGGATGCAATCAGTGCAACTACATGACAGCTTAGAGAGGCTAACGAGATTAGAAAATGAAAGCAAAACAAAAGGAAGCTCAAGGAGGAGGTTCTGAAAGGCATCTGTCAGAGCTTCTCAGATGTCTGGTGGTGACATTACCATGGCAGCCTGGACGCTTCAGAAGCCTCCCAGGCCTGTCATGGTAAGCTTCCTGCTTAACTGTGCACAAGACACGGCTCAGTGGGGAACGTGTCAGAATCCCATTCACCCTAGAAGAATCTCTATTAGGCTAGGGCTACACAACGACATATCGCGCGACACATAGAGCACAACTATACTGCAACATGTGTCGCGCAACATTGATGTCGCACGACAATTTTTATAATGCTAGTCTATAGTGTCTCACTGCGACATGCGGCACAGCGACACATGAGTCAGCGATTTAAGTCACCTTTTTCCCCAAAATTTTTTTAAGAACAGTGATCACAAAGTTGTACATATCACAAAAATGGTACCGATAAAAACTACAGTTTGTCCTGCAAAAAAATAAGTCCTCATACAACTTTGTGGACGGAAATATACAAAATTCTTGGCTGTCAGAAAGTGGTGATGCAAAGAAAATTTTGATTTAGATTGGTATCACCGTATTTGTACTGAGCTGCTGAATAAAGACATCATATCATTTTTAACTCGCAGTGAACGCCATAATGTCAAAACCCCCAAAACCTTGGCAGGATTTATTTTTTATTTTTTTCAATTTAACCCCTCAAAGAATTTTTTGCCCATTTTCCAATAACAGACATGGTAATTTAAATGGTACCTATAAAAAAAACAACTTATCCCACAAAAAATAAGCCCTCATATGGCTATAATGAACAGATAATGTAAAAGTTGTAATGTAAAAGTCATGGCTATTGGAAAGTGGGGAGGAAAAAAAAGAAAATGCAAATCAAAAAATGGGCCAGGTACTTAAGGGGTTAATATTGCAATAATGCCCAATCAATTAAAATATAAAAGTATGTATTCAATATGGTGAATGGCGTAATGGAAAACAAAATATCTAAATGTCCGAATTGCCATTTTTGGTGGCTTCAGCAGTAAAAAAATAAAAAAAAGTTGTAAAAAAATTATCGAAAAATCAATCAAACTAATGCATACTAATTCATTCATCATTCATACAAAATCATTCAAACTAATCACCTGGAAAAAGTACCCACACACAGCTCCAACGATGGAAATGTAAGATCTTATGCATGTTAGAATACAGCAATGCTAAAACATTTTTTTCAGAATTTTATACATTTTTAAAGGTAGTATAACCTAGTAAGCTATAAAAATGTTATCGTACTGACCTGCAGAATAAAGATAACATGTCATTTTTATAACATCATGAACGCCATAAAAAAAAAAATTCAAAACAATTACATTTTTTCCAATTCCATCCCATTAATACTTAGGTCAATGCTATTAGTAACAATGATCCAAGTGATCCATTGGGAACTTATTTAACGTACTTCACATTTTTTATATAAAAACTCTACTTCTGTTATGTTTATATATATTTTTTAGAAACAATTCCATTTCATTTAATTAACTACTAAAATGTGACGCTAGTGTGAACAAACCTACTTTATGTTCAGTACAGTACATTTCCACCAGATGGCAGCAGCGCCCCAGTTTTCAGTAAAAGTCGTAAATGCTTGAGTTTGAATCGATAGTAAGTCTGATGCGCTGTCCTGACAATATGCGGGAAGCTCGGTTAATACATCACAGGACAGAACGCTGTCTCTGTAAACCTCAACTTCTACAACCAAAAGTTCTTACATTCTAGTAGGAAATTTACAGTGTGAAATGACCAGAAAGGATATATGATTACTGCTGTACAATGCCATAACAAGGAATGGAAAAAACAATAGGAGGACAAGTAATGTACAGTTGATGTATCCACACAGGCTCGGATTGGCCCACAGGGGTACAGGGGAATCCCCTGGTGGGCCCCTGAGCAGGGTGGGCCCCTAGTCTCCCACCCCCTGCACCAGTGGCACATAACACATTACACTTTCTGCACTACATACATATATTCCATATTTATTATATTGGAATGTATCCGTACTGTGGGCCCCCAAAATACATTTTACTGGTGGGCCCTAGGTACCCCAGTCCGACACTGTATCCGCAGTAAAAATCTATCTATTTACAGATGTAGCTGAGCTAAAATTGACTGATGTCACAGTGTTATCTCCTGACAAAAGCCATTGAAAAAGTAAATTAACATATTCTTGGCATAGTTTACTTAAAGGGGTAATCCCATCTTAGACAATGGGGGCATATTGCTACCTCTGGGACCCACACCTACAAGGAGAACGGAGCGGAGAAAGTGGAGGAGGGCACACTGCTCATGCGCAGCCGCCCTCCATTCATTTCTATAGAGCCACCTAAAATAGCCGAGTGCCCCATAGAAATGAATGGGAGCGGTGGCCGGGGTCCTCCAGCCACAACTCTCCCCGGCTCCGTTCTCCTTGTAGGTGCGGGTCCCAAAGGTGGGACCCGCACCTATCAGACAATATTGGCATATCCTACCAATATACCCCCATTGTCTAAGATAGGATAACCCCTTTAACTAAGATGGGATAACCCCTTAAACTATCAAGTTTAGCTCGGCTACATCTGTATCTATCTATCTAGCTATCTATCCAGGGGCGGACATATCGCCTGTGCAGCCAGTTCAGCTGCACAGGGGCCCGGCGTGTGACGGGGCCCATTCATACTAGTGAGCGCTTCTGGAAGTGCTCACTAGTATCATTCTAGTGAGCACATCCAGAAGCGCTCACTAGTATGAATGGGCCAACTCTAGTATGCAAGAGAGAGGCGCTTACTTACCCCCCCCCCGGTTCCGCTTCCTCCCTGGTCTCCTCCAGCCTGACTGCGTACTGCGCGCACTATGACCTGATGCTGTACGCAGTCAGGTCACGTGACTATGCAGCGCGGGCTGTTGGAGACCAGCAGGGCAGGCACTCACATCAGGACACCCCGGCGGACATGGAGAGCAGCGAGCAGGAGGTAAGTTTTAATTATTTATTTTTAGTCTGATCTGAGGTCTGATGGGGGTCTGTCACATTGATATGGGGGGCCTGAATGAGCATATGGGGTGCCTGAATAAATAATTAACAACTGATATTAGGGGGGGTGGTCCTCCTGACTCTGGGGTTTCTGAGCAAGTGACATATGGGGAGGGGGGTCTATTTTATATACTGGCAGATATGGGGGGCACTATGGAGGGGGAGGAGCACTATGGGGGCCCTATCTCATATGCTGGCACACATGGGGGGTACTATAGAGAGAGAGGAGCACTATGGGGACCCTATCTTATATACTGCCACACATGGGGGGCACTATGGAGAAGTGGGGAAAGGAGCACTATGGGGAATCTTCTGGGGCCCTATCTTATATACTGGCAGACATGGGGGCATTATGGAGGGGAGGAGCACTTTGGGGGCCCTATCTTATATACTAGCACACATGGGGGGCATCTACTGGGGACCCTATCTTATATACTGGCACACATGGGGGGCACTATGGATAAGGGTGGTAATGAGCACTATTGGGGTCATTATATAGGGCAATTATACTGGCACACATTATGGGGCATTTTACACTGGCACATTGTCGGGCACCATGGGGGTAAGGGGATGCGCACTATTGGGGCACGATATAGGAGTATTTTATACTGGCGCAAATTTTAGGGCACTATGGGGACCTTGTCTTAACTGGGGGCACTAAGAGGGATTTTTGGGCACACAGTAGGAGGCATTGGCACACATTATGAGGGCACTATGGGGACATTGGCTCTACAGGGGGCACTAAGAGGAGGTATTTTTATATTGCCACAAACAGGGCATTTTTATTTTTACTGTAACACATTATAAATAGAATTATTACTACCGTGGGCATTATGGTGGGCTTTATTACAGTTGAGGGACTATGAGGAACATGAATACTAGTATGAGCACTATGGGAGCATTATTACTTCTGGAACACAGTGGGGACATTATTACTGTAGGGTCACTATTGCTACTACGTGTTGTCTGGTAGATAATTATTTCTATTGGTGGGATTTTTGGGATCACTACTACTTTGGTGGGCACCCTGGCACGGTATCAGCTTAGCTCAATTATTTTTGGGGAACATTATGTTTACACTATTAGTGTCAGGGACACTGTTTCCTTGGCACAGTTATTTTTTAGGATACTGTGTGCCAATAATTATTGAAGTGGAACTATCTGTGTGTAACCTGTATAGGGAGCACAGAGGGCACAGTATTGGGGGAGGGGGGCAGGATGGGGTGTTTAGAAGGTGGGAGGATAATGGAAAAGTAGGAAACAAAGATGTCCGCCAAACTCTGCAGAGAGAAGAGATGGCTGAAAGAAATCATCATGGCGGTCTGGTCTGAAAGGAGAAGATGAGGACAGAGAACATCTACATCAAAGAAGACGTCACTGGATGGAAGAGGTATGTGGACCTGTATTAGGCTACTTTCACATCTGCGTTAGGGTACTTTCACACTAGCGTTTTTCTTTTCCGGCATAGAGTTCCGTCCTAGGGGCTCTATAGCATAAAAGAACTGATCAGTTTTATCCTAATACATTATGAATGGAGAGTAAGGCTATTTTCACACTTGCGGCAGAGTGATCCGGCAAGCAGTTCCGCCGCCAGAACTGCCTGCCGGATCCAGCAAAACGTATGCCAACTGATGGCATTTGTAAGACTGATCAGAATCCTGATCAGTCTTAAAGATGCCTGATCAGTCAGAAAAATGCAATGAAATGCCAGATCTGTATTTCCGGTGTCATCCGGTGGCATTTTTTTTTTTACTTTTTTTCCTCCGCTAGATGGGCAAGTAGTGATGAGGAGAGTGGCATGGGAGCTGGTGTTGCGAGCGGTCAGGCTCCTGACCCAGAGACGGTTGAGGAAGATATCAGTGACATGCAGACAGTACTCGATGATGATGATGTAGCTGATCGCACTTGGGAGCCGGGTGACGTAATCGTCCACTTATCCAACTGTGCAGAAGCTGAATGTGCTCCTGTCCAAGTTGCTGGTGCTGCAGTCCCTCCTTTTCCAAGTGGTGGACTCTGCACCTTTCAGAGAACTGATGGCTTGGGCCGAGCTGAGTTGGAGAGTCCCAAGCCGTAATTTATTTGCCAAAAAGGAAGTACCAACCCTGCACACACATGTAGAACAGAAGGTGGGCCAGTCCTTGAGCCTGTCGGTGTCTGCCAAAGTGCATGGCAGCGCCGACGTGTGAAGCTATAACTATGGCCCACTGGGTGAATGTGGTTCCTGCACAGCCACACCAGCAACTTGGCCAGGTGACGCCGCTTCCGCCTCCACGTTCTCATGCAGTTGGTCCTGCGACAATGTCCGCTTCTGCCTCCTCATCCTCCACTGTGTCCTCAGCCTCCACTGCAGGGACAATCCAGCATACCACATGTGCAGGGCACGGCAGTGTCATGCTGTTCTGCACCTCGTTTGCCTGGGCGAACTGAGTCACACAGGGGAGGAACTGCTCCATGTTCTTCAGCAAGAAATCAAATCCTGGCTTTTCTCTGCGACAACTCAAAATCGGAACCATGGTGACCGACAATGGGAAGAACATGGTGTCGGCGCTGCATCAAGGAGGGCTGAGCCATGCGCCCTGCATGGTACACATGTTCGATTTGGTTGTCAAGCGGTTCCTGAAGTCTTCCACCCATCTGCAAGACATCCTAAAAATGCCCAGGAAACGTTGCATGCACTTCAGCCACTCGTACACCGCAAAGCACTACCCGTCATATGTTGGACCGACTGTATGAACAGAGAAAGACCATAAACAATTTCCTGATGATCCAAACGGACAAAAGTACACCCCTGTGTAACTTAGATGTCAATCAGTGGCAGCTCATGCGTGACACCTGCCGTTTGCTAAGGCCCCTTGAGGAGACCACATTATTTGTCAGTCGCCCAGACTACGGGATGAACAATGTCATTCCACTGTTTCATGTCCTGGAACAGATGGTGGTAAATCTGGCTGGTAAGGGGACTGGAGACGTGGCGCCTTGATCTCATGGCCACATGAGCCTTATGGGGGGTGAACTGGTGGAGGAGGAGAAGGAGGACATTGGAGCACAAGCAATGTGTAGCGAAATGGGTGGTTTTTCTGCACAGGTGACAGGAGAGGAGGAGCAAGAGCAGCCAGAGGAGCTACAGGGCGATGAGGATGATGAGCCAGAGGACCCAGACACACCGTGGTAGTATGCAGTGGAGATGGAGGCAGGAAGTCCCTCCGAGTCACTTGCACAAATGGCCCAATGCATGCTCGCTTGCGTAGTGACAGCCGAATTGTCACCATTCGGCAGAGGGATGACTTCTGGCTCTTCACCTTGTTGGACCCTCGCTACCGGTCCAAAATGGGGGCCTTTTTTTACACACGATGAGAGACAAACTGAACTACTATAGAGAAATCCTATGTAGTCAGTTGGCCACTGGCTATAGTTCATCCTTTCACAGGTCTGACCGGGGGGGGGGGGGGGGACATGAACCAGCAGGTGGTGGAGCAGAACATGAACCAGTAGGTGGTGGCAAACTTGGAGTACACCCTGCCAGCCGTCATTGAAGATCCGCTGGACTATTGGGCAGACAAACTGGATTTGTGGCCGCAACTGGCCAGTAGTGTGGCATCAGAGTGGGTGTTTAGTGCAGCGGGGGCCATAGTTACCCCAAGAAGAACTTGCCTGTCCACCCAAAGTGTGGAGAGACTGATCTTTCTCAAGATGAATCAGACGTGGATCAGCCAGGATTTCCACCCACCAATGGCTGATGCATCAAACTAGATCATCCATGGTGCGGCACGAACACTTTGACAAAAGAGACAGGCTTCTTCTGGCTACCTGCCTCAGTTACTATTCTGATGCTGTCACCCGCCTGATGCCACACATCTGATGCCAAGTGCTCCTAATTTCACCCACCATCTTCAGCAGGTACTGGTATTGCCACTCACCTCCACACTATGACACCTTGCCACTCTGTGGCCTCCTGATCCTGCTGCCACCTCCATTCTATGTCACCTTGCCACTTTGTGGTCTCCTGATGCTGCTGCCACCTCCACATTGTCATTTGCCACTCTGTTGCCTCCTGATGCTGCTGCCACCTCCACACTGTCACCTTGCCACTCTGTGGCCTCCTGATGGTGCTCCTACCTCCACACTATGTCACCTTGCCACTGTGTGGCCTCCTGATGCTGACGCCACCTCCACACTATGTCACCTTGCCACTCTGTGGTCTCCTCATGCTGCTGCCATCTCCATTCTATGTCACCTTGCCACTCTGTGTTCTCCTGAAGCTGATGCCAACTCCACACTATGTCTTCTTGCCACTCTGTGGCCTCCTGATGCTGCTGCCACCTCCACACTATGTTACCTTGCCACTCTATGGCCTCCTCATGCTGCTGCCACCTCCACACTATGTCACCTTGCCACTCTGTGGCCTCCTGATTTTGCCACCACCTCCACACTGTCATTGTGCCACTGTGTGGCTTCCTCCTGATGCTGCTGCTGCCGCCACCTCTACACCATGTCATAGGGCCTCTCTGTGGAATTCTCATGCTGTTCCCACCCTCCCCACTTCATGGCTGGGCCACTATTTTGCCTTTCTGCCTGGCTGACATCTTTTATTTGACTCTTCTTCTGATCTATCAGAAGGAAGTAAAAATGAGACGCACAGCGGATTCTGTCTGTATAGCATCTGTAAGACCTGTATGGTCCCATCAGTATTGGCTTGTGATTTGGTAGCCAAAAGCAGGAGTGGGTACACAGAAGACATGCAAATATTCCCTTCACGTATCATCTCTGCTTTGGATCCACTCCTGTATTGTTTTTTACATTAGCAATACTGATGGATTACTGACCAAATGCTGACTGAGTGAAGGCGGATGCTCCACAGACAGGATCCTTTTTTTTGTAGGTTATTGTTCTGACGGATCAGAGGAAGGGCAAAATAATCAGTGACGTCAACACAAACTTACTGCTGACACCCTCTCCACTCTGTCAGAGGGCGTTTAATAGAACAGGTTCTTCAGACATCTATGTGGAATCAGCTGACGATGGTGTAAAATTAAAAGAGTGCGCTTCTTCTTGGCGCTAACATTGACCTGTAAGGCGGAGTTCATACTGGAGTTATTTGGTCAGTTTTGGCCCCTTGAGTGCCCAAATAAGTGAAGTGTGCAGTGATTCTAAGTGCGATGCCTGTCGTCTTCATGTCATACGGACTCACAGTATTTTTTCACTACCCCAGCAGACTCCCTATGCGTGTTACTGCAAGGTACAGTGTTCTACACCACTATAAAAGCTATCTGCAGCCAGGAAATAGCAGTTTTTAACGTAATTTACCTCAAATAAATTTGGATTGAACCGAATTATTCCCCCAAAAATTAGCGAACCGGCAAATGGAATAGTGATAAAAAATTATAAAACTATTCGTGATCGATTGAGGCCAAACAAATAAATAAATATATGTAGAAATAATGTAAAATTGCTAATTGATAACTCATTAGTTGATAAAGTGCATCTGTGCCAATAATTGAAAACAATAAAATAAAATAAGTCACTCACCGCTCACTAGAAGTCCCATGTGGCAATAACTCAGCATACTCAGACAACTATTGCACATGCATTAGTGCAGCGCCATCACCGAAAGAAAACAGCTACTTAACGTGAGATCAAAATCCTCTAGTGCACTAAAGGAGATCCACTTTTTTCACAATTTACCAGATTGCTGCATTTTTATATTCATTATCTATCTATCTATCTATCTATCTATCTATCTATCTATCTATCTATCTATCTATCTATCTATCTATGTACCTCTCATATATATCTGTCTGTCTATCTAAGTAATTAGTTATCTAATTATCTATCTATCTATCTAGCTAGCTATCTCATATCTATCTATCTATCTATCTATCTATCTATCTCATATCTATAAGCAAAAAGAAAAATAAATACAGCACCCACCACAAGATTTAGTTGCAAAGTCCAGATGTGGATCCGACTGCTCCCTTGAAAATCCACAAAAAAGAATGGAGGCAGCAAAGAAATAGTGTTTTTAATATATAAATTGCAATCCGTTAACAGACATCCCAGATACATGCAATGTTTCAGCTATACCTTAGCCTTCTTCAAGCATTGTCTTTAAGGTTGTCTGTTACTGGATTGCAATTTATGTATTAAAACACTATTTCTTCCACTATCTGGCATGCTGCCTCCTTCCTTTTTTTGTCTATCATTCTATCCATCTATTTATCTATGTAATATCTGCAGTATATATATATATATATATATATATATATAATGCACTCACCAGTGTTTTTCTGTGTCACAGATACTAAAGTCACCCCCCCCCCCTCTTGTTCTTCTTCTTCTTCTTCTTCCTCAGAGACCACATTTAATCATGTACTGTGACTAATATAAGGTAACGGTTGCAGGACATATCTTCAGCTGTCTTATCTGACACACTGCACCTGACCCTTTACATTACATTATGAGGCTGGTACAGCAGCAATAATGAATATGAGTAGATCATTGCTGCATCTTCTACAATCATGGCTGCTGTACTCACTTCTGTTATTATGTTATAGTATAAGATCTATCATCATCATGGATGCAGCTAAAACATAATAAAGTCATGCAGAGGTGGAAGTCACATATGGCCTGAAGCCAAATCAGTGGAAACCTGTGCCACAATTGTCATCTGATGTTTGGGGGATTCCTTGTATGAAGCTCGTACAGAGGATCAGGAGGTTCAAGAGACTTCTCTGATCTTCTCTGGATAAAGGTGTTCTGCACAATAGATGGTGTCTTTGATATAGAATTGAATATCATTCAGTTTCCCTTACTCAGCTTCTGCTCAAAAGAACAGAAGAAAATGGCTTCCACAGACAAAATGGCTCCCATATCTGGCTACAGCTTCTGTTCACCTCAAGCAAGCAGCTTCAAGCAAACAAAGAATAACGGCTTCACCAATCTGGCAAGGGAGGAGGGGGGAAACTTCCTCTCTGCACACAGATGTGGCAGAAAATAGATATATGTATCTGCGCAGTGCTTTTGGCCAATAGTGAAGATATTCGCCTCCCTACATTCCCCCCACTTCTTCCTGTTATATATTTGCTACTCTAAATAATGTCAGCTGTTCCGCAAAAAAGTTGAGAAGTTACTTTGACCATACCTGAGTCAGTGTGATTTCTTCTGTGCATGCACATATACCAGAGATACCATTTTAATTTGGAACAGCAGAGCAAATCCTAATTGCCCTGTTTAGGGGTGACTGTAACATTTTGGCGCCCAACGTGGGGCCAGAAAGAATGTAATATCAGCCTCCCATAACACCGGTAGCTGACCTAAAACAACCCCAGGAATTTGACGAACGCACTGGAGGGGAACCGCGGTCCCAAAAAGAAGGTAAGAAAACTTGTTTATCTTGCCTACCTCTAAGTTGCATTGTTTTCTTCACGTGGCTGAGGTTGAGTCTGCTGGACGATGTTACATCTTGGTTGACTCGGCTGATGTCGGCTGAAGTTTCTGGCTCCTAGAACCTCAGTATGGGAAGTGAGGAGAGGATAGATCTGTTGAGTAATTATATGTAACGTTGTGTAGTCTGTGTATTGTACTCCTCCTGACTTGAGAACACAATAACATAACTTCCTGGTGAGAACGGGGAGTGCTGACCTGGCAGACTAGATGTGGAGAGCCCGTCAGGCACTGAAGGATAGGATCACTAAGAAAGACCGGCTGATCTGATATCAGAGAGAGGTGCAGAGGAACCCCGTGTTACGGAGGTAGAAAATATCCGCCTGATTTGGTATTGGGAGGTGCGGAGTATAGTGGATGCGGGACTTGGCAGACCGGATGCAGAGAGCCACTCTTGAACACGGTCTCATCAGAGAAAGGTAGACTCGGTTCTCATTCAGAGGGAGATGGACGTCACGTGAGTCTGTGAGTTCGTTTTGTTTGCCTGTTTCGTTTGTTTTTTCTGAACAATAGTGACATGGGACAGTCTCAGTCTTTGCAAGGCAGTGAATATACCGCCCCCCAATTAGTAGCCCGTGATGAAGGAAACAAGTACTGTATGTGAAGAATTATAAGACGTTAATGAAAATTGCATGATGTGATGCAAATGGAGAACTAAATGTTGAACTGTGGAAACATGTTTTGAGACAGTGTAAAGGAAAGTTAATTGACAAAGGATTATTGAGTGCTGCAAAGGCTTGGCAGCGGACTGCAAATCAAATAAAGGCTACGAGGGGGGGGGGGGAAAGATGGGATTAAGATCAGAAAGTGTATCTGTACACGGTGGGGGGGGGGGGAGGCACGAGCCTCCACCCTACAATGTCACAAATAAATCTCTCCTGGCTGTCCAAAGCCCTCATAGGCCACCGCCCACCACAGAAATGGAGGGGGCCAGGGGATGGACCTGTAAGGTCTGTAGACAACAAAACCCAGACTCCCTTGATACTTGTCTTGCTTGTGGTGCCCCATGACCCCACCCCTCCCTGTGCCAATTATGATGGGGATGAATAGGAACAAGCAGGGGTAGCCAGAATCAAAACCTTCTACGCACTCAGACTCTGAAGACAACCTCCCTCCTGACTTACAGCATAAAGAAGCAGAAGGAAAGGGGGAGAATCTGAGAGAGCACAAAGTGCAGACTGGGGGAGAGAGAGGGAGAGATATAGAATGATGGACAGGTTAGCCGGACAAGTAGATCTCCTAGCTAGACAAGTCCAGACTCCCAAGCCTCCCCCTGAAATGAACCAGCAGGGGAGATATGTGACTTTTACCCTATGCAAGCCACTAATCTGGTGAACTCACTCCCCGACCCTGAGCAACATTCCATGCTCTTCTATAGGGCATTAGAACAAATCAGAAAAACACACTCTGCCACATGGAGAGACCTGTCCAGACTTACTCAAATCAAGGCAGGGGATTCCTTTTGGCCAACCATGGCTAAGGATCTACCAGCCCCAAACCATGGGGATGACGAATACCAGAAAACATACCAATCTGGAGGAAACTTCTGTGAATTATTAGAGAATTGGGCTAGAGCTAGACTGGCCAATCAGGCAATTCAAATCCAAGACATGAAGCAAGACAAAGGGGAGTCAGTAGAGAAATTTGCAAACAGAATAAATGTTCAGAGACCTGGGGTTCAGTAAACAAGACGCAGTACAGAAAATAAATGTTGTCAAGTGCTTTTGCTGACGGTCTGAAACCACTTATTCAGAAAGCAGATAACACCATGGCCCTGTTACCACTCAATGTGGACCTGCACCTACTGTGCAGCTCCAAGTAGAAGGCAACATCCATACGTTTCTTGTGGATGCTGGTGCAGCCAGAAGTGTGCTCCGACGTGATGAGATTACTGATCCTTCGCTCCTTGATCTCATAACGGTACAATGTGTCGGTATTGATGGCAAACTCCGGTCCTAACAAAGCCATTGGATGTTTCTTTCTGCTATGACGATCATGCAGGGGTTTTGTCCCAGTTTCTGGTGTCCAACACCTGCCCACTTAACTTACTTGGGGCGGATTTATTACACAAGATGCAAGAAAACCAATTCCAACCCAATGGCACAGTGGTATTAACCTCCCCCCGCCTTAAGAGACTATAATTGTCACGGATGATGTTGCAGATAGCTGGAACTTATAAATAAACATCTGACTGGCTTGATCCCAAACTAAGGAGCATATGGGTGAGCCCTATAAAACCCTAAGAGCTCTCCCTGACTGCTATGCCCATGCAAGGGTCTGAATGGTAGACGATTGCATGCCCACGTACCTAAGACTGTGTGACACCTGAAGACCCTTTAATAGTGAGGGGACACGACCACCGGCTCCCTGCACTAAATACGGACGGAGTCAGGGTCACCTAGAATCAAGCCAGCAAGGAAACACAAATAAAGAAAAAGACTTATCTTAGCAAACAGCAGCAGCAGCCTCCAGCAGTGAACACCTCACCAAGGAAGTAGTATAAACCGCAGAGTGAGGCAGTATGGGAGGGAATATAAAGGGAGACAATTAGTCTAAATAGGTGACACCTGGGAGAAGGAAAGGAGATGACAAAGTGAAACCAAAACAAAGAACGTCATGCAAGAGGTAGAGAAGAACGTCTGTCAGACCTTCTCACAGAACTGGCGGTGACAATAATGCTAGCAGCCCTGCAGATGGTACACAATACAGATACCACCAACACCATCAGTCATCCCATCCCTCCTGAAATACTGAAGGCAATCCCGGATACCCTTTGGTTCTCCGGTCCGCACGATATAGGGAGACTAAGGGTCCAGCCTGTTAAGGTAGTCCTTAAGCCTGGGTCAGTTCTCCCATGATAACCGCAATACCCTCTGTCCGTGGCTCAAATGGATACGGTAACTAAACATATCCAAGTCTTCCTAAAGGTGGAAGCCATAGTTCCTACCACCAGCCCATGCAATACACCCATTTTACCAGTGAAGAAGAAGGGCAAGAAAGGTCAGCCCTACACCTACAGGATGGTACATGATTTATGGGCTGTCAATGAGGCCACTGTCTTGGAAACACCAATCGTTCCAAACTCCCACACCCTTCTGTCAGCCATAGATCTTGCAAATGCCTTTTTTTCTGTCCCATTGCATCCTGACTGTCAGTATCTATTTGCCTTAACACATGCAGGATCCCAGTATACCTGGACTGTGATGCCCCCCCAGGGATCCCAAACTAGCCCCCCCCCCCCACAGTTTAGCAAAGCCATGTCTTCCATCCTGGATGAGTGGCAGCAAATCCATGGATCTGTAGTCCTCTTACAATATGTGGATGACCTCTTAGTATGCGCTGACACCCCTCACCTTTGCTCTGAAGCTTCCTTGTCTCTACTTCTCTTTCTAGCACAACCAGGGTGCAAAGGTAGCCTGTACAAAGTCCAGTGGTGCAGAAACAAAGTTGTTTTTCTCGGACATTGCCTCAGCCAGGGGGTAAAATACCTGACTGAAGAAAAGAAAAAGGCTATTTTAGACATTCCTCAGCCTACAACCCCTAAACAACTTCAGGCCTTTCAGGGTCTTATATCTTACTGTAGACTATGGATATTGGATGCCTCAATATTAATGCAATCTCTGTATGACTGCATCTTACACTCACCGTTCTACCTTTCAGAATAGGCACAGGGATGTTTCAAACAGCTTCAACTCGCAGCAGCCTCCTCTCCTGCATTGGGCCTACCCAATTATGTCATCCCCTTTCGATTATACGTCATGGAAAGACAGGGCCACGCTACAGGAGTACTCACACAACAACATGAAGGCCGAAATCACCCATTAGGGTACTACTCCGCCCGGCTGGATGCGGTAGCGAGAGGCACTACTTCCTGCATACGGGTCATCCATGCTTGTCATCTCCTGCTGGACAAAACCTCTGATGTGGTGCTGGGACACCCCCTACAAATCCTGGCCCCGCATGATATTTCAGCTATTCTACAACAAACACAGCCAAAACACCTCTCGGCTGCTCGACACCTTAGCATGCAGTATTCATTACTTCTACCTCATTCTCTCACATTTTCTAGATGTCATGTGTTGAACCCATCCTCCCTCCTTACTTTCACTCAAGAGGGGATAGACACACAGGGATTCACTGACGAAGTCTACTCTGACGATTAATTTTACTCTGGGGACACACACGACTGTTTGGAACTCATCAAGCCGGAAACTGAGCCCCTACCAAACATCGAAGAAGTGCCACTAGCCTCCCCAGATGTGACTCTCTTTGTGGATGGGTCCAGGTATGCTGATGAACAAGGCAGATACCATACTAGCTATGCTGTAACCTTTCCTAGTGCTGTGCTAGAGGCCCAACCACTCCCACCTGACAAATCAGCACAAGAAGTGAATTCATTGCACTAACTGAGGCATGTAAGATTGCAGAGGGGAAGATGGCCAAGATCTACACAGATTCCCGTATGCTTTTGAAGTTGCCCATGATTTTGGACCCATATGGAAAAGTAGAAACTTCATTACAGCAAATGGAACTCCAATAAAAAATGCCGAAGCCATACAAAGACTAATGGAAGCTCTTGCCCTTCCAACTAGGGCTGCAATACTTAAAGTTAAGGCGCATTCCAAAATGGATACTCCAGAAACCCAAGTAAATGCTAAAGCTGATAAGGCAGCCAAGGAAGCAGCGATGAGAGAAAGAAAAGAGATGGCAATCATGACATCAACACCCCCCAAAAAAGCCTTTTTCTCACAAAAGAAATCCTTGAAGACCGACATATAGCAGCATCTGACGAGTAAATTGAAACATGGGCCCAGAGAGGGGCTGGACCAGATGAAGATAGAATCTGGAGGAAATATCATCTGCTATGTCTGCCCAGAAGTCTGTACCCTTCTGTAGTTTGTTGGGCTCATGGACCCACTCACCTAGGAAAATCAGCCATGAATTATCTTATCTCTTCGATATGGTTGGCCATCTCCACGTTCACCACCCGGTATGTCAACAGCTCCATGTGCCAAGTGTAACCCAGGAAAACTAGAAAAGGTCCCCATGAAGTGCCTACCAAAACCCTTGTATCCTTTCCAAAGGATTCAGATTGACCACATACAAATGCCCCCTGCCCAGGGATTTCGATACGCATTAGTGGTCATAGACATGTTCTCTGGATGGCCTGAAGCCTACCCCGTGAAGAATCAGACTGCAAAAACAACAGTAAAAAGGTTATTAAACGAAGTGGTCTGCAGATTTGGGGTACCTGAGGTGATAGAAAGTGATCAAGGAGCTGCGTTCACAGCTGATATAGCACAAGAAATCTGGAAGGCACTAGGGACCCACTTGGCTTTTCACACCCTCTACAGACCACAAAACAACGGAAAAGTTGAAAGAATGAATGGCACTCTCAAGTTGAAGATGTTAAAGATGGCACAAGAAATTGGAAGACCCTGGCCTGAGACTCTTCCCATTGCCCTTTCTAGTGTCAGATATACCCCTAGGGGAAAAGAGAAACTGTATCCTTTTGAGATATTGTTTGGCAGTGCACCCAACTTAGGACAATATTTCCCCCAAGAACTTGCACTGCAACATGACTGCATGACTGATTATGTGATTGCTTTATGTAAACACTTGACTGATCTACATTTTCAAGTGTTTTCTTCCCTTCCAGATCCCAGTCAGATTACTGGAAGCCACTCACTCCAGCCAGGAGATTGGGTCTTCGTGAAAAAACACGTTTGAAAGACACTGTAAGCAAGATTTGAGAGGGCATTACCAAGTCCTGCTTACCACAGGCATGTCTGTCAAGTTAAAAGGGAAAAAGATATGGATCCACGCTTCACATTGCAAGAAAACACGAGATCCCGATTCCCTCCAAGAAAAATATCCTTTTTGATCCTCTTGCATCTTTTGGGTTTGGGGAAGTGCGCTTATGATCATTGTGTTATGGATGATGGTAAGTCCCATTTGATGTATCAGGGCAAGTGCTCTAAGTGGTACCCAAACCCAGGCTTTTATCTTCTGGGTAAGGGTACTTTCAAACTTGTGGCAGAGGATTCCGGCAATCCAGACGCAAACTGATGGCATTTATCAGATGAATCTGGATGCGTATCCGTCTGACAAATGCATTGAAATAGCGGACCCGTATCTGTGGTGTCATCCAGAAAAAAGGTTCCGGTAATAATTTTTTATGCATTTTCAAAGGTCTGCGCATGCGCAGACCAGAAAGCCGGATCGATTTTGCCAGAACACTTAATGCTGGATCCGGCACTAATACACTTCAATGTAAATTTATGCCGGATCCGGAATTTCGGCAAGTGTTCAGTATTTTTGGCCGGAGAGAAAACTGCAGCATGCTGCAGTATTTTCTCTGTCCAAAAAACGTAAGAGGGACTGAACTGATGCATCCTGATGCATCCTGATGCATCCTGATGCATCCTGATCGGAATGCTCTCTATTCAGAATGCATTAGGATAAAACTGATCAGTTTTTTTCCGGTATTGAGCTCCTGTGACGGAACTCAATACCGGAAAACAAAAACGCTAATGTGAAAGTACCCTAAACCTAACACAAGCCCTTCAGGTGTATGATTTTGATTTCTGTGATGTATCCGATGCTTTGATCTTTACATGTGTGATTTTAAATTACCTCAATATTATTTTTGTGTCGCTGACAATTGGGAGGATTACTGTTCTTCCTGGTCCAAAGTGTTAACCAATATTGGTAATGATTGGGGATACAGACCAGACAAGGGGCTTAACAGTAAGGTCAGTTAGGGAAAGACCCTGTTGAAAAGAATGTATCTGAGTAATAGAAATATTGACAAGATATTCCTTGCCAACACATGCATCGGATATCCAAGCGTCCACACGCGCAAGGGCACGAAGGGATGTTATCCTCTCACACTTATAATACAGAATCCCCAGAAAACTGATTTGGGAATCTATGTCCTAAGAAGATACCCAGCAAATTTTTATGCACCATGGGGGCAATTTAATTTAACCTCTTAAGGACTATTTCACCTTAAAGACCCGGCCATTTTTTGCAAATCTGACCAGTGTCACTTATTGTACTTCATGACACTGGTAAAATGAAGTAAAAAAATAAAAATAAATGATTTATTAAAAAATACCAAATTTACCAAAAATTTAAAAAAAATGGCAAATTTCCACGTTTCAATTTCTCTACTTCTATAATACATAGTAATACCTCCAAAAATAGTTATTACTTTACATTCCCCATATGTCTACTTCATGTTTGGATCATTTTGGGAATGATATTTTATTTTTTGGGGATGTTACAAGGCTTTGAAGTTTAGAAGCAAATCTTGAAATTTTTCAGAAATTATTTTTAAAAAAATTTAGGGACCAGTTCAGGTCTGAAGTCACTTTGCGAGGCTTACATAATAGAAACCACCCAAAAAATGACCCTATTCTATAAACTACACCCCTCAAGGTATTCAAAACTCAATATTTATGGCCCAGATTCTGTCGTTTACAGAAACACCCCATATGTGGTCGTAAACCGCTGTACGGGCACACGGCAGGGCGCAGAAGGAAAGGAATGCCATATGGTTTTTGGAAGGCAGGTTTTGCTGGACTGTTTTTTTTTTTACACCATGTCCCATTTGAAGCCCCCCTTATGCACACCTAGAGTAGAAACTCCAAAAAAGTGGCCCCATTTTAGAAACTACGGGATAGGGTGGCAGTATTGTTGGTACTAGTTTAGGGTACATATGATTTTTAGTTGCTCTATATTACACTTTTTGTGAGGCAAGATAACAAGAAATAGCTAGTTTTGGCACCGTTTTTCTTTTTTGTTATTTACAACATTCATCTGACAGGTTAGATCATGTGATATTTTTATAGACCAGGTTGACACGGATGCGGCGATACCTAATATGTATACTTTTTTTTATTTATGTACGTTTTACACAATGATTTCTTTTTTGAAGCAAAAAAAAAATCATGTTTTAATGTTTCCACAGTCTGAGAGACATAATTTTTTCAGTTTTTGGGCGATTACCTTGGGTAGGGTATTATTTTTAGCGGAATGAGATGACTGTTTATTGCCACTATTTTGGGGTCCGTGTGACTTTTTGATCGCTTGCTATTACCCTTTTTGTGATGTAAGGTGACAAAAAATGGTTTATTTTAGCACAGTTTTTATTTAAACATTTTTACGGTGTTCATCTGAGGGGTTAGGTCATGTGATATTTTTATAGAGCCAGTCGATACGGACGCGGTGATACCTAATATGTATACTTTTTTTTATTTATGTAAGTTTTACACAATGATTTCATTTTTGAAGCAAAAAAAAAATCATGTTTTAGTGTTTCCACAGTCTGAGAGCCATAATTTTTTTTTGTTTTTGGGCGATTACCTTTGGTAGGGTATGATTTTTAGCGGGATGAGATGACGGTTTTATTGCCACTATTTTGGGGTCCGTGTGACTTTTTGATCGCTTGCTATTACCCTTTTTGTGATGTTAGGTGACAAAAAATGGTTTATTTAGCACAGTTTTTATTTTAAATTTTTTAGGGTGTTTATCTGAGGGGTTAGGTCATGTGATATTTTTTAGATCCGGTCGATACAGACAAGGAGATACCAAATATGTATACTTTTTTTTATTTATGTAAGTTTTACACAATGATTTCATTTTTGAAGCAAAAAAAATCATGTTCTAGTGTTTCCATAGTCTGAGAGCCATAATTTTCTCAGTTTTTGGGCGATTACCTTGGGTAGGGTATGATTTTTGCGGGATGAGATGACGGTTTTATTGGCACTATTTTGGGGTGCGTGTGACTTTTTGATCACTTGCTATTACACTTTTTGTGATGTAAGGTGCCAAAAAACGGTTTATTTAGCACAGTTTTTATTTAATTTTTTTTACTGTGTTCATCTGAGGGGTTAGGTCATGTGATATTTTTATAGAGCCAGTCGATACGAACGCAGCAATACTAAATATGTATACTTTTTTTTATTTATGTAAGTTTTACAGAATAACAGCTTTTTCAAAACAAAAAAAATGATGTTTTAGTGTCTCCACATTCTGAGCCATATTTTTTTTTTATTTTTTAGGCGATTGTCTCAGGTAGGGGCTCATTTTTTGCAGGATGAGGTGACGGTTATATTGGTACTATTTTGGTGGGCAAATGCCTTTTTGATAGCTTGCTGTTGTACTTTTTGTGATGTAAGGTGACCAAAAAAATTGTTTATTTAGCACAGTTTTTATTTTTTATTTTTTACGGTGTTCATCTAAGGGGTTAGGTCATGTGATATGTTTATAGAGCCAGTTGATACGGACGCGGCGATACCTAATATGCATACATTTCCCCCCCCCTATTTACCAATTTTTTTTAACTTTATTTGGGGAAAATGATGTTTTTGTTTATTTTTACTTGAAACTTTTAATTTTTTGGGGGGAAAACTTTATTTTTTAAACTTTTTTTTCACTTAATTTTTTGTCCCACTTTGGGGGTCTAATCCTTTACAATGCATTCCAATTCTTCTGTATTGGAATACATTGGCTGCATGAGTAATACTGTGTGTATTACTCATACAGCTTCCGGCCTGTGAGATCCAGGGGGCTGGTTCTCACAGGCTCGTCACCAGAAGGCGCAATTCCTTCCTTAGGCTGCCTTCCATGCCATCGGGTCCCCCCTACAGCCGCATGGGGACCCGATGGCACCGCCCACCGCCGCCTCAACTGCAGGTAAAAGCCGCTAACTGAATTGACCTGTGGTTTCCGGCACGGGGGGGGGGGGGGCGGGGCGGGACCCCCCCCCCCGCATTTAGCCAAGGTGCCTGCTAAATGATTTGAGTAGGCACCGGGTTCCGATCGGAAATACACAGGACGTACCGGTACGTCATGGGTCCTTAAAGACTCGGAAAACATGGCGTACTGGTACGTCCTAAGTCCTTAAGGGGTTAAAGGACATAGCTGACAGACCAATCGAGTCAGCCATGACTCCTGCACCCAATCTACTTCTGACCGCTCCAAGAAACAGTGAAGCCCGAACCCCATACACTGCTGAGGAACTCTAGCCACAGAAACTGGGTTCACTGATCGTAATGTGTGGCTAGATTTGGTCAGATATACAACAGCCCAGGCAAATAGAAGCGGATGCATTACCTGTGCATCGGCTCGACCACACCTGGGGACAGTGCCCCTTAACCTTCCTGCCGATCACTATAACTGTTTTATCAGTCTTTATGCAAACTCCACTTCAGATGAGACGCAGTGTGAGATGTGGAAAAGGCAGTACTTTCTTTTGCCTGATAGCCCTGCCCTCGGAACTGGTGTGACCATATACAAGGGAAATTACACTTGCTTTGAGAGAGAGCATGAAGAAGGGATGAAGCAGATGGAGATTTTCCCTGAGGGTTATTGCTTAACCACTGTTAATACCACGGGTCGGAAATACCAGGGGTACTTAATTAACCAGACCCAAGCTCTGGGCAACATTGTCTGTTTATGTGCAGATATGAAACTGAGGCCAAAAATAGAGGTAGACTGGTTTGGCCAATGTGCCCTAGCCATGGTCCTCATGCCTTTCCACATTTTTGATATCCCTGACTGGGGAAAGGCCCTAGAGAACATTAGGAACCCTTCAACCGTTACAGTGCTCCCTGGGAGCATGAGAAGGGTCAAGAGAGAAGAGGCTCCACAAGGAAGTCTAGACGCCTATGTGTACATAGACGCCATAGGAATCCCCAGGGGGGTCCCTAATAAATATGAGGCCAGAGATTTAATTGCTGCTGGCTTTGAGAGCATAATTCCCATAGTATCTGTAAATAGGAACCGACTGGATAAATTACCTCTACTATAATCAACAACAGTTTGTTAACTATACAAAAGATGCACTTAAAGGGATAATATAATAATTAGGCCCCACCAGTACCATGGTGTTTCAAAATAGAATGGCTCTCGATATGTTCCTAGCTGAGAAAGGAGGGGTTTATAGAATGATAGGGGAATCCTGCTGTTCAGTCATTCCTGACAACTTAGGACTAATTGGTTAGGTGATGAATGCACTAAAATGTCTCACCTCACTATCTTAAGAACTCAAAAGGAACTCCGGGGTGGGAAACAATTGGACAGAATGGTTAGAGAGCTGGTTCAAATATTGGAAACAAATGCTGTTACAGATAGCCATTGTCATAATCATAATGTTTATATTGCTTGCTTTAATTGTCTGTTGTGTCATCCCCTGCATTAGGAAGCTCTTAAAGGGAACCTGTCACCGGGATTTTGTGTATAGAGCTGAGGACATGGGTTGCTAGATGGCATCTAGCACATCTGCAATACCCAGTCCCCATAGCTCTGTGTGCTTTTATTGTGTAAACAAACCGATTTGATACATATGCAAATTAACCTGAGATGAGTCCTGTACATGAGATGAGTCAGGGACAGGACTCATCTCAGGTTAATTTTCATATGTATTAAATCGTTTTTTTTTTACACAATAAAAGCACACAGAGCTATGGGGACTGGGTATTGCAGATGTGCTAGGGGCGATCTAGCAGCCCATGTCCTCAGCTCTATACCCCAAATCCAGGTGACAGGTTCCATTTAAGTAAAGCCTTGGACAAAACTGTTCCTGAAATGATAATGGGAAACTTGTACGATGATATTGATCAAGAAAAACAAGAGACTTTACTGTCTACGCCCCCCCTTCCCCCCTCATACCAATACACACAAGGCCAGGGATAGATCATCTAACTTCCCTATGCCAAATAAGGTGTCATGGGAGGCTATTCGCAAGAAATAGGTTGTCATGAAAGCTGGTGAATAGAACGCAGGGCATATGGGATAGATGGAAAGGATTTTAGGCAAAGAATTTGATTCAAGGGGGGTCTGATATGGAAGTGAATATCATTCAGCTTCCCTTACTCAGCTTCTGCTCAAAAGAACTGAAGAAAATGGCTTCCACAGAAAAAATGGCTCCCATATCCGGCTACAGCTTCTGTTCACCTCAAGCAAGCAGCTTCAAGCAAACAAAGAAACAAAGACTAATGACTTCACCCATCTGGCAAGGGAGGGAGACGACTTCCTCTCTGCACACGGATGTGGCAGAAAATAGATATATGCATCTATGCAGTGCTTTTGGCCAATAGTAAAGATATACGTCACCCTACATTTCCCCCACTTCTTCCTGTTCTATATTTGCTACCCTATATAATGTCAGCTGTTCTGCAATAAAGTTGGGAAGTTACTTTGACCATACCTGAGTCAGTGTGATTTCTTCTGTGCATGCACATATACTGGAAATACCATTTTAATTTGGAACAACAGAGCATCCTAATTGCCCTCTTTAGGGGTGACTTTAACACCTTTACTTCCCAAGAAAAACCAAGGGGGTCACAACTAATGGTTCTTCATCTATAAGATCTATGTACTATTCCTGGTCAGTATTGTACTGAACAGAGCAGACTATATAAGGCATTTGGGGCTCTGTAAATAATGGAAGCCATGATGCTGAAGGATCCTATTCAATTATAATAGGGTCCATTGAAATTGAGTATTTGAGTTCCCAGCTAGAATCCTGCTGCATGTTGTGCTCTTCTTGTTTTCAGAAGTGACTGAATTGCTAATGGTAAGATGTTGGAATAATGCTTACTGTTCTGTGTATTGCAACAACTACATTATGTGATTGCCTGTTTCCGGACAGTGTTATGTTGTTAATAAAGTACTGCTAAAAAGAAAAGGCAGGAAGGGGCGGAGACTTGCGGCACATGTACAGAGAGAGAGAGCTGAGAGAGACAAAAGCCAGAAGCAGATGTGCTGAGATTCTTATCTTACTGATATTTATACTCATATGTTGTGCTGTTATTTCTGAATAAAAACCAGTTGTTCCTTGTGCTATGCCTGATGGAGACCTGATTAATCCGTTGCCAACAAAAGCCCCAACATGTGTGAACATGACCTTATTGAACATATACCTAGGAGCCCAATTGATTCATATGAAGCATGGTTTCTAATCCTTTTTAAAATAACATGCCTTGTTCTATAGGAGCAATTGTGCAGCGACCGGGCTGCAGGGGCGCATGTGAGTGTGGGTAGCTGGATGGGTCCAGTAGTCGTACTCTTTCCTGAAGCTTCCTGGGCTGGTGTGCAGTGACGGGAAGGGTGTACTGGTTCTTCTCTTCGGGGCACGCTCTGGTTCTGGGGTTCTCCTGTCTAAAGTCTGTTGAGGTGGCCTTGATGTTTCTGTTTTATGGTGCGAGGCAGGGTCTCGGTTGTCGTGACGCCAGAACCTTGTGGTGCAAATGTAGTGTGGTATATTGATGAGACCGGTCTTGGTATAACAAATCCACAGTACTTTACTGAACATGGTCAGCAGGTGATCCACACAAGGACTATTCCAATGAAATGCAGGCTTTACAGTTGATTCAAGAAGTTCCCAAATGTTGTAAATGGAGGCTAGATTCTCTCTCTCACAATCAGACTGGTCAATCTCTCCTTTTCCTGGACTAAAAGGATGCAGTTTCTCTATCATCAGATATATAAGTATATGATATCCACAGTATCCTCATAGGAATACAGTCTATAAACAGGTGGCCCTTCTGTCCTTTGGTTATAGTGGGCAGCTTGTAGCTTATAGTGTTTCCACCGCATGCAGAGGAGGCTGTAGCCAGAATAGCAACGATTACCTTCTTTACCAAAATCTGCAAATCCTTTTGTCACCTAAACTTTCTATAGATCTTTTCCCTTCTGAGGGCTGGCACATAAGTTGCCTGTGGGCTGTAGGGGAATTGAATCCCCCTACAGGATCTGCTCCTTACTGCTCTGAGGTGTTGACTCCTTAGCAGTCAGCCATTAACTCAGGGTGGAGCCAGACCAAACTAGCGTCATGGGACCTCCTACTCCCTATAGAACATTATGGGATGGGATTTGTAGTACATACACATAATTCATGAAATACAATATTATTAACACTTTCAATGCTTTGCAGTGTATTTCAGGACACTGAATCTGAAATTCCTGGGCCTCTGTTGAAAGGCAGTCAGCGATCATCTCTTCTGGAGAAGCTCTGGCAATGGGAATAGGCCTGATATTATATTCTTCTCCATCCATTACATAGTGGACGGAGCTGGTTAGTGCAGCGCTGCTCTTATTAAAGTGACTATTGCAGTAACCAGCTCCGTCACTATACACCGGACAGAACTGTGTCATTTCGTGGCCTATTTCTGGCTCTGCAGCGAATTGTGTACTGCTGATTAGTGGGGGTGCGAGACGTAAGGCACCTGTCGATCAGATATTGATGGCCTATCCTGAGGATGGGCATGAATGTAAAAATCTTGGAAAAAAAAATTAATGCTTATGATACCAGCGCCGTACAGCGCAGCAGACCGCAACTTAAATGTGCAATGCTCTGATTGAGAGGGTATAGGAGCTGCACCCACTTGATCAGGGGTTCAGCTGTTAGTGACAGCTGCACCCCTGCTGTATCTGCCAGCATGAGTGAAAACACAGATGCTGGCGAATTTAACCCTTCATGCTACAGTGAACACTTATGACGGCATGATCAAGGTTTGCAGAGGGAGGGTGCTGCCTCCCTGACCCCATCGGCTCTCAGCTCTGCGGTGCCAGGGACCTAATGGCTGTTATGGTAGGGCAATGTCTTACACAGGCATTGGAGCCTGCAAGCTACGGAAGCCTATGAGATTAAACACCCAAGCTGGGTCTCATAAGCACTCTGTCAGTGTAATGCTGACAGTTCAAAACATTACAGTACACAGTGTATTGTAATGCATTGTAGAGGGGATCAGACCCCAAAAGGTTAAATAAAAATAAAAAAAATAAAAAGTGATTTTAAAAGTGTTTTATAAAAGAAAAAAAGAAAAGTTTCAAGTTAAAAAAGCACCCCCTCATAATCAAGTCACTTAACCACCTCCAGACCGCCTAACGCACGGATGCGTCCGGAAGGTGGTTGATTTACTCCTCCTGGACGCATCCGTGCGTCATCTTGCGATAGCCGAGATTTCCTGTGTACGCGCGCACACAGGCGAGCGCGCTCACAGGAACGGAAGGTAAGCGAGTGGATCTCCAGCCTGCCAGCGGCGATCGTTCGCTGGCAGGCTGGAGATGTGATTTTTTTAACCCCTAACAGGTATATTAGACGCTGTTTTGATAACAGCGTCTAATATACCTGCTACCTGGTCCTCTGGTGGTCCCTTTTGTTTGGATCGACCACCAGAGGACACAGGTAGCTCAGTAAAGTAGCACCAAACACCACTACACTACACTATACCCCCCCTGTCACTTATTAACCCTTTATGAACCACTGATCACCCCTGATCACCCCATATAGACTCCCTGATCACCCCCTGTCATTGATCACCCCCTGTCATTGATCACCCCCCTGTAAGGCTCCATTCAGAGGTCCGTATGATTTTTACGGATGCACGGATACATGGATCGGATCCGCAAAATGCATACGGACGTCTGAATGGAGCCTTACAGGGGGGTGATCAATGACAGAGGGGTGATCACCCATATAGACTCCCTGATCACCCCCGTCATTGATCACCCCCTGTAAGGCTCCATTCAGACGTCCGTATGATTTTTACGGATCCACGGATACATGGATCGGATCCGCAAAACGCATACGGACGTCTGAATAGAGCCTTACAGGGGGGTGATCAATGACAGAGGGGTGATCACCCATATAGACTCCCTGATCACCCCCGTCATTGATCACCCCCCTGTAAGGCTCCATTCAGACGTCCGTATGATTTTTACGGATCCACGGATACATGGATCGGATCCACAAAACGCATACGGACGTCTGAATGGAGCCTTACAGGGGGTTGATCACCCATATAGACGCCCTGATCACCCCCCTGTCATTGATCACCCTCCTGTCATTGATCACCCCCCTGTAAGGCTCCATTCAGACGTCCGTATGATTTTTACGGATCCACGGATACATGGATCGGATCCGCAAAACGCATACGGACGTCTGAATGGAGCCTTACAGGGGGGTGATCACCCATATAGACACCCTGATCACCCCCTGTCATTGATCACCCCCCTGTCATTGATCACCCCCCTGTAAGGCTCCATTCAGACGTCCGTATGTGTTTTGCAGATCCGATCCATGGATCCGTGGATCCACAAAACACATATACGGACCTCTGAATGGAGCCTTACAGGGGGGTGATCAATGACAGAGGGGTGATCACCCATATAGACTCCCTGATCCCCCCCGTCATTGATCACCCCCTGTAAGGCTCCATTCAGACGTCCGTATGATTTTTACGGATCCACGGATACATGGATCGGATCCGCAAAACGCATACGGACGTCTGAATAGAGCCTTACAGAGGGGTGATCAATGACAGAGGGGTGATCACCCATATAGAATCCCTGATTACCCCCGTCATTGATCACCCCCCAGTAAGGCTCCATTCAGACGTCCGTATGATTTTTACGGATCCACGGATACATGGATCGGATCCGCAAGAAGCATAAGGACGTCTGAATGGAGCCTTACAGGGGGGTGATCACCCATATAGACACCCTGATCACCCCCCTGTCATTGATCACCCCCTGTCATTGATCACCCCCTGTAAGGCTCCATTCAGACATCCGTATGTGTTTTGCCGATCCGATCCATGGATCCGTGGATCCACAAAACACATATACGGACCTCTGAATGGAGCCTTACAGGGGGGTGATCAATGACAGGGGGGTGATCACCTCATATACACTGCCTGATCACCCCCTGTCATTGATCACCCCCGTGTCATTGATCACCCCCCCTGTATGGCTCCATTCAAACGTCCGTATGTGTTTTGCGGATCCGATCCATGTATCCGTGGATCCGTAAAAATCATACGGACGTCTGAATGGAGCCTTACAGGGGGGTGATCAATGACAGGGGGGTGATCAGGGAGTCTATATGGGTGATCACCCCCCTGTCATTGATCACCCCCCCTGTAAGGCTCCATTCAGACATTTTTTTGGCCCAAGTTAGCGGAAATAGTTTTTTTTTTTCCTTACAAAGTCTCATATTCCACTAACTTGTGTCAAAAAATAAAATCTCACATGAACTCACCATACCCCTCACGGAATCCAAATGCGTAAATTTTTTTAGACATTTATATTCCAGACTTTTTCTCACGCTTTAGGGCCCCTAAAATGCCAGGGCAGTATAAATACCCCACATGTGACCCCATTTCAGAAAGAAGACACCCCAAGGTATTCCGTGAGGGGCATATTGAGTCCATGAAAGATTTAAATTGTTGTCCCAAGTTAGCGGAAAGGGAGACTTAAAAATAAAATCGATTTCCGCTAACTTGTGCCCCCCAAAAAAAATTCTATGAACTCGCCATGCCCCTCATTGAATACCTTGGGGTGTCTTCTTTCCAAAATGGGGTCATATGTGGGGTATTTATACTGCCCTGGCTTTTTAGGGGCCCTAAAGCATGAGAAGAAGTCTGGGATCCAAATGTCTAAAAATGCCTTCCTAAAAGGAATTTGGGCCCCTTTGCGCATCTAGGCTGCAAAAAGTGTCACACATGTGGTATCGCCGTACTCAGAAGAAGTTGGGGAATGTGTTTTGGGGTGTAATTTTACATATACCCATGCTGGGTGAGATAAATATCTTGGTCAAATGCCAACTTTGTATAAAAAAATTGGAAAAGTTGTCTTTTGCCAAGATATTTCTCTCACCCAGCATGGGTATATGTAAAATGACACCCCAAAACACATTCCTCAACTTCTCCTGAGTACGGCGATACCACATGTGTGACACTTTTTTGCCGCCTAGGTGGGCAAAGGGGCACACATTCCAAAGGGCACCTTTAGGATTTTACAGGTCATTTTTTACACATTTTGATTTCAAACTACTTACCACACATTAGGGCCCCTAGAATGCCAGGGCAGTATATCTACCCCACAAGTGACCCCATTTTGGAAAGAAGACTCCCCAAGGTATTCTGTGAGGGGCATGGCGAGTTCCTAGAATTTTATTTTTTTTGTCACAAGTTAGCGGAAAATGATGATTTTTTTTTGATTTTTTTTTCTAACAAAGTCTCATATTCCACTAACTTGTGACAAAAAATTAAAAATTCTAGGAACTCGCCATGCCCCTCACGGAATACCTTGGGGTGTCTTCTTTCCAAAATGGGGTCACTTGTGGCGTAGTTATACTGCCCTGGCAATTTAGGGGCCCATATGTGTGCGAAGTAGTTTGAAATCAAAATCTGTAAAAAATGGCCGGTGAAATCCTAAAGGTGCTCTTTGGAATGTGTGCCCCTTTGCCCACCTAGGCTGCAGAAAAGTGTCACACATCTGGTATCGCCGTACTCAGGAGAAGTTGGGAAATGTGTTTTGGGGTGTCATTTTACATATACCCATGCTGGGTGAGATAAATATCTTGGTCAAATGCCAACTTTGTATAAAAAAATTGGAAAAGTTGTCTTTTGCCAAGATATTTCTCTCACCCAGCATGGGTATATGTAAAATGACACCCCAAAACACATTCCCCAACTTCTCCTGAGTACGGCGATACCAGAAGTGTGACACTTTTTTGCAGCCTAGGTGGGCAAAGGGGCACACATTCCAAAGTGCACCTTTCGGATTTCACAGGTCATTTTTTACAGATTTTGATTGCAAACTTCTTCTCACGCATCTGGGCCCCTAGAATGCCAGGGCAGTATAACTACCCCACAAGTGACCCCATTTTGGAAAGAAGACACCCCAAGGTATTTTGTGATGGGCATAGTGAGTTCATGGAAGTTTTTATTTTTTGTCACAAGTTAGTGGAATATGAGACTTTGTAAGAAAAAATAAAAAAAATCATAATTTTCCGCTAACTTGTGACAAAAAATAAAAAGTTCTATAAACTCACTATGCCCATCAGTGAATACCTTCTTAGGGTGTCCTCTTTCCGAAATGGGGTCATTTGTGGGGTTTTACTACTGTCTGGCTATTGTAGAACCTCAGGAAACATGACAGGTGCTCAGAAAGTCAGAGCTGCTTCAAAAAGCGGAAATTCACATTTTTGTACCATAGTTTGTAAACGCTATAACTTTTACCCAAACCATTTTTTTTTGACCCAAACATTTTTTTTTAATCAAAGACATGTAGAACAATAAATTTAGCGAAAAATGTATATATGGATGTCATTTTTTTTGCAAAATTTTACAACTGAAAGTGAAAAATGACATTTTTTTGCCAAAAAATAGTAAAATTTCGATTAATAACAAAAAAAGTTAAAATGTCAGCAGCAATGAAATACCACCAAATGAAAGCTCTATTAGTGAGAAGAAAAGGAGGTAAAATTCATTTGGGTGGTAAGTTGCATGACCGAGCAATAAACGGTGAAAGTAGTGTAGTGCAGAAGTGTAAAAAGTGGCCTGGTCATTAAGGGGGTTTCAGCTAGCGGGGTTGAAGTGGTTAAAATGGTAAAAAATAGAAAAATAGACCTATTAGATATTGCCACATCCATAATGACTGGTTCTATAAAAATATCACATGATCTACCCGATCAGATGAACACCATAAAAAAAACTGCCAAAACAATTATTTTTTTTATCAACTTGCCTCACAAAAAGTGTTATGCCAAGCGATCAAATAGTACTATGTACCCTAAATTGGTACCAATGAAAAAGTCACCTCACCCCACAAAAAATTATCCCCCATACAAGACCATCGGCAGAAAAATCTAAATATATGGCTCTAATCAAAATAAAAAAATAGACATATTAGGTATTGCTGTGTCCATAACGACCTGCTCTGTAAAAATATCACATGATCTACCCCCACAAGTGAACGCCGTAAAAAAACTCCAAAACACTGTGCCAAAACAGACATTTTTTGGTCACCTTGTCTCACAAAAAGTTTAATATGAAGCAATCA
This sequence comes from Bufo gargarizans, assembly GCF_014858855.1. NCBI lineage: Eukaryota > Metazoa > Chordata > Amphibia > Anura > Bufonidae > Bufo > Bufo gargarizans. The sequence goes on from NW_025334355.1 coordinate 142,189, forward strand.
AAAAGTACTATGGGGATCATTTATTAAGACTGGCGTTTTAGACACCAGTCTTAATAACCCCTATATCTGGGGTTGGATCCCCCAAAGTTATGCAGAGGCGTAGGCCTCTACATTACTTTAGCGCATCAGCGCCAGTCTAAATGTGACAGCTTCCGAGTAGTGTTGAGCGAACTTGTGTTTTAAGTTTGGTGTCTAAAGTTCGGGCTATCGAAGTATCCCGTTATGGATTCTAAGTTACGTTATGGTCCGTGGTAGCGGAATCCATAACGGGATACTTCGATAACCCGAACCTGAACTTTAGCCGTCGAACTTAAAACACAAGTTCGCTCAACACTACTTCCGAGCTGTCTTACATTTAGACAATTTTCTATGCATAAAACAGGCATAGAAAATGATGAATGAGACGGCCCATGCCAAGCCCACTTTTTTAAACCTGGCGTGAGCAGGGAAAAGTCACAGATTGCAGTGCAACTAACTGCTGCGCCGCATTTTGCACCACAAATACGCATAATATAGGCGTAATAAATATTGAGTTTTGTTTGGCTGTTAGCCCTTGCTGCCTTACAGGAAAAATTGATAAACATGGAAAATCTGCAAAAAAAAGTGAAATTTTGAAATTTCTCCTTTATTTTTCTTTAATTCTTGTGGAACACCTAAAGGGTTAACAAAGTTTTTAAACTCATATTTGAATAACTTGAGGGGTGTAGTTTCTACAATGGGGTGGTTTCTATTATGTAAGCCTCACAAAGTGACTTCATAACTGAATAGGTCCTTAAAAAAGTGGGTTTTAGAAATTTTCTTAAAAATTTTAAACATTGCATATAAAATTCTAATCCATCTAACATCCCAAAAAATAAAATGGCAATTACAAAATGATACCAACATAAAGTAGACATATGGGAAATGTAAAGTAATAACTATTTTATGAAGTATATTATCTGTCTTAAAAGCAGAGAAATTGAAATTTTGAATATTGCAAATTTTAAAAATTTTGGGTAAATTTGGGATTTTCTTTTATAACTAAAGGTGAACTATATCGACTCAAATTTACCACTGTCATGAAGTACAATGTGTCATGAGAAAACAGTCTCAGAATGGCTTGGACAAATTACATAAAGAGACACGTGACAGATTTGCAAAAAATGGCCTGGTCAGGAAGGTGAAAACTGGCCGGGGTAGAAGGGCTTAAAGTACAAAGCTATGCAAACATAAATTTGTGCATGAAATACTGGTTACTTTCAGCACAGCATATCAATATACAGTATATGAATACACATTCTGTAATGCTAAGTAATAACTAGAGATGAGTGAATTTATTGAAAATTCGATTCTGCTGCTTCGACGAATTTTACCCAAAAATTTGCTTTGTGACTAATTACTTTGTCAGAAAGTGCTTTTTTAGTAAGAAGCGGTTGCAATGACATGGAGCTGCGATAGTGCCCCACTCGTCATTGTACCCCTCAGATGCCACGTTCATACATGATTGTGGCATCTGAGTGTAAAATTAACATTAATTCAAACTTACAATATCAAAATTACCGCCTCTATTTACTCGAGACGGGCCGGCCGCAGCCATCTTGCTTGAAGATCTCGGCCGAAATCCTGTGCGGCATGAGATTACGTCCTCATGCCGGCTGGCGTGGTGGCGTATGACGTTCTCATGCCGCCGGCATGATGTAATTTCACGCCGCACTGGATTTCGGTCGAGATCTTCAAGCAAGATGAAGGTTGGCGGCCCATCGCGAGCAAATGGAGGCAGTAAGTTTGAATTTTTTTTGTTTTTTATACTATTTTACTGTTTCAGGTTTATCCTGAAATTCGGATCGAATTCTACTTTGTGGGATTCGATTCGCTCATCTCTAGTAATAACCTTAACATACCAGTGATGCCACTTAAAGTCTGGGTGTGGAGAATGATTACAGTTGCTGCATGTCCTTGAGTTGATCTTGGAAATAGATGACTGCTATAAGCTGACTTGTTTAAGTCACCAGAGCCATAGGTCATATATACAATGGCTTGCATAGGACATCCCAAGAATTAAATGCAGGCTAACTAGAAACTTTTTGGACAAATGGCCACTAGATGGAGCTATAACAGTATGAATACAAATACAATAAATTTGCACTTAACAGATTCCTGCTGAAGGCATGACACTCCCATTGCAGTGTGTAACAGATTAAATTGCATCTTATATTTACTTGAAAAACACAATAAAATGATTGAAATAAAGCAAAAGGCAGAGTGGTGTTTATGTATATTTATAATAAAACAGATAACGTTGATAGTTGAGTTGAAAACAATACTCGTCAGAAGCTCCGATGGTCCTCTCTGGCCATTGTTTTCTTGTGCTGCTGTCATTTAACGTGCATCCACATTACTTGGATTACATTTGCTCTTACAGTCACTGCCTGAGGATTAACGTACTAGTCATAATATACTTCTCGAAGGGCCTGTCTGGTATCAGTGGATTTTGGTCTCAAGCCTCCTTGTCCCAAGACTTGTTCTAAGTCTATTTCTAGTTTGGCTGTTTCAATTTATTTTATTTGTGATACTACCGCCGAGGCCCCGGAATTGGTAGTGGCTCCAGTTGCAACAGTTTTTCACATAAATTACAATGGCAATCCTCACACCGTTGCTCTCTAGGGCTGAAAATGACAGAAGGGTGCACCCTTTCTCCCCTCGAGGCACACCCTAATTTTAGGGCTCCTGCCAGATGGCAGCTAGGATGCCCTTCGTACAGGTACAGGAGATGTAGTTGCTGTGGCCAGCGAATGGTGTTAGAGTCAGTGACCAGGCCAGTTGTAGAAAATAAATAAGTCTCTCTTTACCAAAGTGCAGAATACATTGAAAATCTTCCCCAACAACAATGCATGGATATGAGCAACGATGGGGGCTGTAGTACTCCTCTCTATCTTTCCAAAGTTTCTCTCTCTGCAGAATCTAAGGCTGGCAATAAGGTTTAAGCAAACATGTCTGCAATTCTAAAACCGATGGGTAAAGAATTAAAATATGACTGCCCCTGACTGTATCAAAGTATGGAAGGGTATATTAGCAATGTCCCTCTCATTGCAGTATAGTCTCTATCAGCCTTAAACAGTGAATTAGTCAAAAATACAGAGAAAGAAAAAAAAACATCCTGCATGATATGATAAATTTATATGCGGATGTCTATGGCTAAATTTATAAAATAAAAATTACAGAAAACAGATAATATCTAGTGTTGAGCGCGAATTTTCAAATAGCGAATTTTAATCGCGAATATCGGCACTACGAGAATTCACAAATATTTAGAATATAGCGCTATATACAGGTAAAATCGAATATTCATATTTTATTTATTTTTTTAACACAGTACATATCAGGTGATCATTCCTCCCTTCTTCTAGCTTGTGTCACGGCCTATGGTGTGCTTAGTGACACTTTCCTTCACTTGGTTGCCCGTGACTACATTTGGTGTTGTGTGCATGTGGTGGCGGTGTCTCGGCCTTCTGGCTGATCCCCAGGACATGGTTGCCACGCATGTCGTAGCCCGCGGTAACAGGTGGAGTGTGATCTTTATGTGTGTACTTCCCCTTTAAGTGTCCGTCTTCCCTTGCCTTGTGTTGGAAGGGTTAACTTCCTTCCTAGTGTGTGTGCACTGGGTGTGTCTGTGTGTGGGTGTGGCTACATGGGCTATTTAGCCTCTGCTGTGATCAGTAGTCTGAGGGGTACTTCAGCCATGGCTAGCTGGAGTCATCCTCCTGTGATTTACCATCTGCCAGTGGGGGCCAACCTTGTGGTCATAGGTTCATGTATGGTGTTATGAAGATGTTTCTTTGGTCTCTTTATTTATTGCAGCTTATGGTTTCCTGAGTTCCCGTGTGATGTGTGATGTGTGATGTGTGATGTGTGGTGTGTGCTGTGTCCTTTGTGTTGTTGTGGACAGCAGAACTTGTACATGGGTTCCAGGCTTTGTGTCTCTGGCAGGTAGGTGTGGTACTAGTTTTACTTACCTGCCATTGCCATATGTCTGTTTATGTTTCCACTTTCTTTATAGCTTGGCCAGTGAGACTCCTGTTCGTCCGTATCTAGGAGGAACAGGTAGTCTTACCCTGCTCCTAGTCCAGGGCCACCCTGAGGGCTAGTAGGAATATTAAGTTACGGAGTATGAGCCCTCCTACCATCAGGGTCGGCTCATACGGCTAGGAGACAGGGTCAGAATTAGGGATCGATAGGAGGTGACCTGCTCCCTGATTCCTGTCCTGGCCTTGCATCGACCATCCATCTTCTGGCATCGCACAGCTGAGGGTTTTCCCCATCCTCAGCCATGACAGCTTGTGGGCCAATGAGAAGGCTTTGTCACAGCTTAGCAACATCCCTAGCAACCAATAGAAATGTTGCCCACCACTTACTATTGCCGAAAATTCACAAGAGCAACTATATTGGAGCACTCTATCTGCATATAAAGCTATTCTAATGTTCTGCCGTGCCAACCATTTTCTCCAGTCTCAGGAAACTTATACCAGCTTAAAAAATGTAGCATAACTGACCCACAACTGTATTTCGTGCGCATTACACAAATATTACATTGCCGATTTCCTTAATCAAGAATATAATCTCGAAATATATGACGAATATTCCACAAAATGTTGCAAAATATTGCGATGTCGAATATTGCCCCTGCCACTTATCACTAGTAATAATGCACTAGTATACACAATAGATGCAAACATTATATATAGACTAAGCCCTCTCTCTGATATGATAAAATCTGACTCTCAGCCAATATATTTTGATCAAAACACATCTGTGCCTGCTGTGATAAGGTGGACAGTGCGGGAAGAGGTGTATATCCCACTCAGATACCTCAGCTGGATGGCATAGCTAAAGTCTGGGATGTAATAGTCTCAGCAGCATGTAGGTTGTTGAGACAAGGTTCTTGTTGGTGTAGTCTGGGACGGATTTTATTGAAATTTGCAGATTGGATTGGAAGTGGGATCTGCCAATCCACACCCTTGAAACAGAGAGGATCGCAGGTGAGGTCTGCGATAATCAGACTGGGGTAAAGATCCTCCCAAGGTGTCAGGGGAAGTGTTTTGTGAAGCAGAGACTCTGTGTGTGGTCTAAGTCAGGAGGACTGAGGGGCCACAAGGCTTTGAATAGCCTGGAGTTTGGGGGACCATGCAATGCCTGCAGTGAGAGGGTTGCACGGCCAGAGTCAGGCGGACTTCTGGGCCCTAGTTCGCCAGACAAATTGTTTTGCTACAGCCTGCAGACTGCTGAACGACTGGCTGAGAAAGACGCATCTGATTTAAAGTGTGAACTGCGTTATGTAGGTGAGTCAGGGATATTATTCTGTTTAGGTAGAGCCCAGACGGGCGAGGTGTTTATTTTGCATAATTGTTTATGTTTACACGGATGTCCCCCAATAAAGCACAGTGTTCGAACAATCAACACGGTTGTCAGCGAGAATTCTGTGAGTGTGACCCCCGAAAGCGAGCTAATCCCTCACACTGCCTAGCAGTGCCAAGGTAGCCATGCTCATCAACATATTCATTTATCATATCGTGCAGGATGTTTTTTTTTATCTGTTTATGTGTTTTTTTGACTAGTTTGTGCATTTTTTGACCTGGTATGTCTTGGGTTTGGGTTCCTCCAAAGCCTACTTCTGATCACTTCTCCTTGTGTCTCCTGGCTCCATTAGTGGCCTACTCCTTGTTTCTGCCCATGGTGTCTCCTGGTACCACCAAGGCCTACTTATGGTTGCTTGCTGTCATTGATGTGTCTGAGGACATAAAAAAAACAAATATCCTCATGGCTAGTAAATCTGGGGGCTGTTGGTAAAAACAGTAGCAGAGTACAAATACTCAAAACATATTACATTAAAATTAGATTAAAATTAGGAGATGGAGAGAATGGAATAAAGTGAAATAAAATACAAGTACCGGTATATGGAAAAATACAAATGTAGCCTTTTACTCACTTCAATCTAGGGGATGTAAGCAGGATAAACTCAAGACACCTGGAACCTTACCCCCTTGCGCTGTGAATATAATTTCTCTCCAGTCCCCATTTGAAATCAGGACACTCGTTCAAGAGGATAAGGCTACTTTTACACCAGCGTTTTTGCTGGATCCATCATGGATCAGCAAAAACGCTTCCGTCATGATAATACAACCTTGTACAGAGAGGACCGGCACTCGCTATGGAAATAATTTTCAGGAATACCTGAAAATTTGCGTGGATTCCCCCTGGAAGCGCACCGCATCACTGACATACGGAGTGCCGGCTGTATCTTCTCTGGATGATAATACAACCGTCTGCATCCGTTCTGAATGAATCAGGTTGTATTATCTCTAAAATAGCCAAGACGGATCCGTCATGAACACCATTGATAGTCAATGGGGGACGGATCAGTTTTATATTGTGTCCGAGAAAACGGATCCATCCCAATTGACTTACATTGTGTGTCAGGACGGATCCGTCCTGCTCCGCACCACATAGTGGACAGAAAAACACTGCTTGCAGCGTTATTCTGTCCGCGATGGGGACGCAACCAAATGGAATGGAATGCATTCTGGTGCATTCCGTTACGTTCAGTTAAATTTTGTCCCCCTTGACAATGAATTGGGACAAAACGGAAGCGCAAGTGTGAAAGTAGCCTAAGATGCTTTATTAACACTCAACGTGTTTCGGGGTTCTGTCATAGCCCCTTTATCACGAGCAAAACAATTACCATAATATCCAAAAACAACATTCACATTGACTCACTATAAATGCACTGATCCCGCTCAAACATCACATGGATTGTAACAGTTGAAACATTATATATATATAGAGCCCATGTAAATTTCAGTACATTGCATTACAGACATTAATAGAGAGAATAAGCCAACATCGCTGCAAGACTAAAAAATTCTACACTTCACATAGTGCCTCTAGACTTTCAAAGAAACACATAACAGTGACCCTCAGTTCATTTCACTTACCCCCCATAATATGTTCCAGAGATCACTATGTCAGAAGGAGATGTACTGGATCTTCAGATTCAATTCACTTGTCCCCTTGGGGTTGAATGAATCACTCGAGCATACCAACTACTGATAAGACAACAATGAGAATGATAACTATGTAAAAAACATTTTGTACATTTTTATTATAAATTTATTTTTTCATGCAGTTATATAGTCTTTTTTGAACATTTCAGATGGCCTTAGTAAAAGTTTGATACATATAAATACAAATTATTCTTTTTTTTAATTTTATTATCATGCGTTGGTGGATAATATTAGAAATTTTATTATCTTGATTATCTATCCTGACTAACATCTATATATGTATATATATATATATATATATTTATATACATTTTTCGCCTACTTTTTACTAATTACTAATCTTATTATATGTCACAATGACCTATATAATGGTTTAACACAGTTTTTTAATAGTTTATTTATGTAGTGGCATCAATATTATCAATAATTTTCTGCTCAAGGTAAGAAACTGACGTGCACTGATGGTCCCTTTATTTTAATTTTAATTATTTTTTTTTAATTTTAAATAAAGTTATTACATATATGAGTAGGCTAATAAGTTTTTTTCGTCTTTTGGTGCATGCTATATATTGGTTATTCCGTGCGGTTCAGCTTGGAACGCTTAAAAAAAAAAAAAAAAAAAGGACTTGTATGAACAGTAATTGGAAGTGATGTTATGTGCTTTGCATCTACCCACCACCTATCCTCCAACCATCCATCGAAGTACCAGAACCGGAAGTTACCCCAGGCTGAAGTGCATTGATGACCTCCTTCATTCTCTGCTCTAGACATAATTGAAATAGCTGGGACCGGAAGTGGCGTCATGCTCTTTGTTCTGACTCCAGCAGAGAGAGATTCATTTCAGTTCACGTCTATTTCATTTCGAATTCATTCTGCTGCAATTTTTGTATTCCTGCAGTTATTAGCTAGGTAACAACACCATCTAGCGGTGGTAAAAATGTATTGCACCTTGTTTTTTTGTTAATAAAGATTACTGCTTTGTGGGAGGTGCTAGGCATTGCAAGGCATTCTGGGAAGGAGAAGCCCCAGTCTTCAGTCTACATACATACTACTAGACATCAGCAGATCTGTTTCATGCAGTTCTCCTTCTTAAGCTCCACCATATTTGTGCAAGTATATCTGGTGAGTGAGATCTACCTTGTTTCAGGAATATTATGTTATGCAGAACTGTTTAGTTAGGTATAAGTGTCACTCAGGGAGTTCTTTCTATTAGCTAGACATGCAGTTTTGTGTATAGGCAGCCATTTTGGACATATGCGTTCTCTGTCCATGTATTACTATACATGCTATTCTATATGTTTTATTTACACAAGCCTATTCTTGTAGTTTTACCAATTCACAATCCTTTTGACCAAAAAACACGTTTGACTACAGAAAACAGTCCTCTTATTTGGAAGACAGGAATGGTTTATACTGAATGTCAGACTGCACATTGTGTGAACGTGTATGAAGACAGAACACTCTTAATGTTGAAGCGCATCGAAAACTCACATCCTCAGATGTGAATTAGAGATACTAGCAAGTTTCGAGTAAAATATATATGTCCTTCATTTGAACCCAATTAACCTTGCTATATTATGATTTTTGTAATACTTGCACCTGGAACTAAAAGTGTAGTTTCACTTCCAGGGGATCATACAGGATGTGATCTCTTGATGCTTCCTCTTCTGATACTCACCTCCTGGGGATCATACAGGATGTGACCTCATGATACTTCCTCTTATGATACTTCCTGGAGATCATACAGAATGTGACCTCATGATACTTCCTCTTATGATACTTTCTGGAGATCATACAGGATGTGACCTCATGATACTTCCTCTTCTGATACTCACTTTCTAGGGATCATACAGTATATGACCTCATGATGCTGCCTCTTCTGATATTGATACCATGGTATTTAAAGTGAGTCAATGTGTTTGTTGTTTGTGGATATTATTGTCATTGTATTGCTCCTGAAGGGGTTATTACCGTATGTTAATAAAGCACCTTATCCTCCTGAACTAGAGTCCTGATTCCAATTAGGTGTAGTGGAGAGATTATATTCACAGTGGAGTCGGCGCAAGGAGGTAAGGTACCAGACGTCTTGAGTTTATCCTGTTTACCTCCCCCACAAGTGAAGAGAGTAAGAGGCTACATTTTTTGTATTTTACCATATATTTTATTTTATTCTCTCCATCTCCTAAATTTGATCTAATTTGAATGTAATATGTTTTGAGTATTTTTACTCTACTGTTTTTAGCAACAACCCCCAGATTTACAGTACTAGCCATGAGCATATTTTTTTTTTTTACTTCTACATTATATATGGTGAGCTGAACCCTCACCGTACACCATTTTTAACCAATAGTGCAGCTGTGGTGTAAACCCTTGGAGGGATCTGAGAAATTACCACAAAGTACCCGTGATATATATTTTATTGGTTTAACATCTATACATTTGACATTTTTTCTTTTTACTATCTACCTAAGATGTTATCAGTTCATTGTTACAACATATATACTCTAAATTGGTGCCACCCCTATACCCCAGACATTAAATGGGGAAAGGGGTCACTTTGACCTTTTTTTCTTTCCTGGTTATGTCTAAGGCCTACTCCTGGTTGCTGCCTCCCGGTGCCTAATAGTTATGCACAAAGGCATCTATTTGGAATCAGCTGATGAAGGTGTAAAAGGAGTGCGCTTCTTCTTGGCGCTAACATCGACCTGCAAGGCTGAGATCATACTTGAGTTATTTGGTCAGTTTTGGACCCGTGACTGACTAAATAAGTGAAGTGTGTGGTGAGTCTAAGAGCGACGCCTGTCATCTGCATGTCATACTGAAATAATACTCACAGTATTATTTCACTACCACAGCAGACTCCCTGTGTGTGTTACTGCAAGGCACAGTGTTCTACACCACTATAAAGGCTCTCTGCAGCCAGGAAATAGCCATTTTTGTATGCGATTTGTTGCGAATAAATTCAAATCAAACAGAATTTTTTACAGAGAATTCGGCGAACCGGCCAAATCAAATTTTTGAAAAATTTGCTCATCTCTACTTGCTATGTTTATATCGGCAGATGGGAACCCATGGGCCTTCTGCTGAGCAGCTTGGGTAAAGTATGATGAGACTACAGATTTCATTGTAACATAGTAACATAGTACATAAGGCCGAAAAAAGACATTTGTCCATCCAGTTCGGCCTGTTATCCCGCAAGTTGATCCAGAGGAAGGCAATTTTCTCCACTTTAGGGGACTATAAACTTCCTTCCCGACTCCAATCAGGCAATCAGAATAACTCCCTGGATCAACGACCCCTCTCTAGTAGTTATAGCCTGTAATATTATTAAGCTCCAGAAATACGTCCACGGCCCTCTTGAATTCCTTTATTGTACTCACCATCACCACCTCCTCAGGCAGAGAGTTCCAGAGTCTCACTGCTCTTACCGGAAAGAAAAATGTTGGCTTTGAAAAAAACATTTAGGAAAGCAGTCACCACTTTAATTTTCTCTCATAATGAGCTTAAGTAAGAATACACAGTTGTGCCGTTCATATCTTTTATTGAGCACATTGGGTTAATGACTTCTTCAAGAGCTAACTGGCTAAAGGTGTTTCAATTAAGAGGCAGGGATTGGATATTCACAGGTGCTTTACCCCTTAAACAAAGGCACACAAAGCCTGGTTACTGACAAACCTGTTCTTCTCAAGAACAATTGGTTAGAGTGAACAGCCCACGATGCAAGCAACTTTCAGAAGACCTCAGAAGATGTGTTGTAAAAACACATGAAGCTCGAAAAGGCTACAAAAGCATTGCTAAAGACCTGGGTGTACATCAAACCATGGTTAGACAAATTATTCTGTCAATAAGTGATAATAAGAGAAAACCCCTTTAATAACTTGCATCATTCTTCCTTCTATACATCTGAGTAATGGAACTGACTCACATATAAACTGCAGAGAAGCAAACTCCAGCACAAGTTGTCATTTCTAATTCCACGGCAGTGTTATAACGTGCGCCATTATGAAAGGGAAGCAAAGAAGAGGAAACATCGACTAAGGGAGCTCTACAGGGAAATGAGCTTTCTGACCAATTAAAGATAACATTATCATTTAGTAGAATTCATCCGTGTTTCCTCGCTGCCAAATGAGATGTTTACGACTCAACGGGGATTATAAGATTCAACTAGGATTGAAGACAACTTCTTAATTCAAAAGAGGAACAATAACGGGCGCATCGATGAACTGACTTACAGCTGAAATTCTATATCCTGGTAGAACAGTTTAACTTTTGTTTGCTTGCTATGCCGTGCATGCTGAGGTAGACATACAACTTGTACAGCTGATGCAGCATCACAGGGGCCCCAGACAATGGTGGCCCTTTCCTTCAAAATAGGACAAAGGAACAATGTTTGACTGAGCAAGAGCTTGGGCAGAATTATCTATAACGCTGCAGGAAGGTCACCTGTAATTTTGTGATGTCTATTAAAGATTTTCACTGGGGCTGTGAAGTTGCAAGATATACCTCTGGTGTCCAACGTGAGTAGCATGTGAGTGGCTATAACCTGTGGGATTCTTTCTGCTCAGCAGAGGCAACGGGCCATTGGTCCAGCAGCTTATTTCCAGCATGGCCTAATCTGTCCTGCCTACAGGTGAAACTCGAAAAATTTGAATATCGTGCAAAGTTGATTTATTTCAGTAATGCAACTTAAAAGGTGAAACTAACATATGAGATAGACTCATTACATGCAAAGCGAGATATTTCAAGCCTTTATTTATTATAATTTGGATGATTATGGCTTACAGCTTATGAAACCCCAAAGTCACAATGTTGAGGTCCCCTTTGCTCAGGGGATATGGATTAATTAGCTGACTAGAGTGTGACACTTTGAGCCTAGAATATTGAACCTTTTCACAAAATTCTAATTTTAAGCTGCATTAATTCAATTCCTTTTAAGTTGCATTAGGCCTCATGCACACGACCGTTGTTTGGGTCTGCATCCGAGCCGCCGTTTTGGCGGCTCGGATGCGGACCCATTCATTTCAATGGAGCCGCAAAAGATGCGGACAGCACTCCGTGTGCTGTCCGCATTCGTGGCTCCGTTCCACGGGCCCGACAAAAAAATATAACATTAGCCAAAACGAGTCACTTTTGTCTGTATTTTGTTTATGGCAAAAAAGTGAAATTTTTTTGCATCAAAAGTGAGTGCTGATCCACTACTTCTACTTGGATGTATGGGCCTTCAACCCAGGTTATGAGCACCACCTCCTTCCAGATTATCACTACAAACTGTCTGAGCGCAGGACATGACAGATGGAGAGCAGCTGAGCTCTGTGATACAGTATATAGGTTTGTATGATTTGGAGCAGGATTTTATGAGCAAAACAGAAGGCTGTCAATCATCCTATGTGGGCGGAGTAGTCAGGACTCTCACTCCTTGGAGTCCTGTCAAGATTTACTCTGCTTTATACCCAGAAATCCTGCTCCAAATCATATGAAGCTACATACTGTGTCACAGAGCAGAGCTTCTATTCCTCTATCATATGCAGCTATTAGCTAGGGCAGCAGAAATAGCCTGACAGGTTGTCTTCAAAGGGGTTTACCGGGAGTACAATAGTACAGTATGAGTCTGACAAGTGTGACTCATACTCTAATATACAATCCCGACGGTGGAACGCAAAGTACTTCCTCCCTGATCACATGACATCCCTGTGGAACGCAAATTAGCGTTCCAGCGGCCGCGTAACTTCCGGTCAGGTTACAGGAACTACAAGGGAGGCCGTACACTTAAGACAGGGACGGGCTAGACGCGATGCCATGCATCCAAGTCCAGATGTCCGGACCCTACCAGAACAGGTAATGAGCTGTACTCATGTCTTCCTTGCAGGTTATAGAGGACCAAGATATTACACATAGCGATACCTGCCACCGCCGATTTCCCGCCTGGTACCGATATACAGCTGGCCGTGTCACCCTTCAGGGAATTATCCCCTTCAGAAATCTGAATCCACCACCCTGGTTTATCATGTCCAACATGAACACAGTGGCACGAATATATGGATATAGGTATGCACATACATACATAATGCCTGCTATTACATTATACTGAGCTCCACCACTTATCCTTAGATGGGCACGGTCACTAGAACGGCTTATCCTGAGATTGGCACGGCCACTACAACCTAAATATACAAAAGTATATACGTATACCTAATATAGTATTGCTACAATGTTATACACAATTTATACCAGGCATATACCGTATAGTGTCTGCATACTATGAACCATATTTTCTATGCCACATTACACATTATATATTGTGTTGTCAGTACAAACAATAAGAAACAGTATATACCATAATTCTCTATATACCTAAACCGGGCTAACCGCCAGGACCTGTATATATACCATGTGGGGCGCTATATTATATGAGGGGTACCATTCCAGTATTATTCCATACCCGTACTTTGGACTATGCAGAATATGGCGATGGATATAATTGATATTTATAACATAAGAAGCTACACAATTTTGGCATGACTTATAGGTACCTCACTGTAGCATTTACAGAGATCTTGCATCCATCGGACCATAACCTGCATCGTACTGTCTTGATGTATCTTCTTCCTTTACCATTTATCATGTATCTGATATGACCTGACTCTTCTCCATCCTGAGACGTCTGTTACATGTTCTTTTATGTGTCAACTATGGATAACTATATATATATATATGTATATGAAAAATTATCTCTTTTTTATATAAAAGAATATGTATTTTCAGTTGTTTTCATGCCAACTCATGTCTCGTACCATGTATTGTTTCAGATAAAATATGTGACCACTGATGAAGGTCTGTTATGACCGAAACATCTGGTCTTGCACCAAGGATCTAAATTGGGCTTTTTTTTTTGGATGAAACCACTGCTAATACTTGAAAAAAAAAAAAAAGTTTGAATGCAATAATCGAAATCTGAGTGCCGCAATTTTCATTTTATATTTACTGACTGTTCGCAGTCCTTGACTGGCACCAGAGACATTTGAATTGAGTGCGGTTTTTTACTCTATTACTGGCCAAGAAAGAGGCTCCAGTGCTCCAGGGTGCAGCCAATCAGTGGGGGAGATGGGGGTCGGATATTGATGATCTATCCTAAAGAGAGTCCATCAATATTGTACTCCCTGAAAACCTCTTTAAGTAAATTTTCTTAGAAATTTTTACTGTCCGCTGTACTTCTATATGGTATACTTCTATATAATGGTTTACTATAATCATGAGCCCTAATTGTTTTATAATAGGTGTTGTCATTAGAAATTCCCTGACTGTGCATAAAACCTAAAAAAAAAAGAAAAGTAACATTTTATCTTATGGCACGTCTTCATAAATCAGATGCCTTTAGAGGCCTAATTACATTTACTCTCATAAAATAATGACTTGTCCTAAAAAGCGATCCATTTTATCAGCGCAGGTCAGCCTCAAATGCACGGCTGGAGTGATGTTAATGGTTCAGCGCTAATTAATGCATTTATTCATTTGGCAGCTACGCAAATCTTTTACATGAACCCTGGAGAGCCGGGCGCAATGATCCGATGCTCTCGTTTGATAACCTCTCACTTTTATAAATAGTAGGAAACCACAACCAACCTGTACATCAGTTCTCGGCTGTATTGTAATTTTACAGTAACAGAGGCAGGTAGGAATATGGCGCCAGCTGCGCCTTAGTTTCCATAAATATCAGCGTTCGGAAAGTCATGTAGCTGTCTGAGGCTTTTCAACATTTTTAAATTTTACGATTTTGCTTCCTTGCAGAATAAAGTGTCACATCAGGTTTCATGCAGCTACTCCTGTATCAAAATCTGGAAATAGCTCCCCGCAATAAACAAGTACAAACTATTTCCTCGGCGGAGGATTTAAGAGCAGCAACATAAAGCTGAACTCAGCAAAAGCTTCAGTGGAGACATGGACTGGAGCAATGCCAGAGGTTTTATTGGTGACAAGCACAATTCTATCCTATTAACAGCGACAATTTAGGTGTCAGCTTTGGGAAAAAAAAGTGATTACTAAAAAAAATGCTGGTTATAGCAAAATGACAAAAAAATAAATAAAGAAAGAAAGAAAAAAATTAAATAGCAGCAAACAGAACATTTATTTGACTGGAAAGTATTACTAAATGAAGACGTGTAATAAACTCAGGTCTGCTTCATCTGTACTACATACACTTATCGCCACAAAAAACATAATGCACCCAGATAGAAATGACGGATTTCTGCAAAACTCGGCACGCAATTACGTTTCAGGTAGGGATTGTGAACTGTATCCTGGCTCGGAAGTTGAAGGTCCTTGACTGCCCTGGTATTGATGATGTTAACGCAGCAGTCCGGAGTCCTACACGTCCGGACTTATTCACAAAAGTGCTGTTTCTGGCTTCCTCCACTACAGTGCACATGCTGAAGGTAAGTCATTATACGGTAGCATACACAGCATGGTAGTATTATTAAAAATACACTATGGTGGTATTACTAATTCACAGTATGATAGTATTATTTAATCAAAGGGTAGGTGATCAATATGACATTGGCGGAAGTTTGACTACCAGGACCTCTGCCAGTCAGCTGTATGAAGAGGCTGTGGTACTCCGGTAAGCTCTGCGGCCTATTCCTAGGCCTGTGAAGACATGGCCTTAGTGCAGCTCAATCCCATTCAAGTAAATGGAGCGGAGCTGCAATATCAAGCACAGCCGCTAAACAATGGACGGGCTGTGCTTGGTAAGCTGTGAAGAGGCCACGGTGCTCACAGAATCACTGCACTCTCCTCAAACAGCTCATTGACAGGGGTGCTGGGAGTTGGACCCCCACTAATCTGATTTTGATGATGTATCCATGTGCAGTGGGCACCTAAGGAGCCAGAGAAGAGGATGGGAGTAGTAGTGGCCCTGATGAAGATGTGTCACAGTGTACTGACTCAGGCCGTCGCTACCTGGGGTTGGGGCACCCTCTGTTCCCTCGGGAAACTCATTGTAGCCATAGGCTCCTGCTTGATGGTAGTTTTGGAGTGCCCTTGATGTTAAATGTCCATGTAGGGGCAAGGCACGGCTTAAAATGATGCAATAATACATCCAGTAATTATCTGTTAGCAGTGCAAATTCCACCCAGATGTCCAAGCATGAGATAAGCAAGTAGTTAAAAACAATGGCCCTCAGATTACTCTTTCTCTTGCTATAGTCTCTAATACTGGGATCTCTGGCAAGAAACCGTAATCTGTCACAATGTCCACAATTTGCAAGATGGCATGAAGTTGTAATAACACAATGGGCCAAATCGTACCTAAACGGTGTCTGAAAATGCTGTACGCTGATCACCTAAAATGTTGTAGCCCTTGACTCCTCTAATTTGGGGTGCATCAGGTGTCTTAACTTGTTTCCCCAAAGCAGCAGCAAAGTATGCATGCTCTACACTGGTTACCTTGCTGTCTCTAATGCTGTAGCCATGAAAATTCTCCAATTCCTCTCTCTCTGTGATGATAGTGGAGGACAGACGGGGATCTATTAGTCTCCAGAAGCATTGAAGCTAAATGCCTGAGAATAGTAACACATGCTGTTTGTCCCCTGACCTTCCTCAGGCCCGTCCTCACACACCCTACTCCTAGAACAACAAGAATCTTCTCCTGGAACATGGGGAGGGGGCAGCCCACACCATAAACTCCAGAGAAAGCTGTGTCAGGATAGTTAACTCTGACCATGCCTGTCTCATGCTAGAACATTCTGAACATACAGTGCATTACATTACATGAAGTGCAGAACATTACTTTGATAGTACATTATCAAACAACTGCAGATACCCCTGTCCACTGGGGTACTGCACATGCAGCAGTGCAAGGAATTGTGGAAGTATAAAAATGGAAATAACTATATTTTTCTCTTTAAATAAATAAATAAATAAATATACATTTTTATTTGTTTGCCTAAATGAAAGATCAATTATAATTAGTAAGTGCTGCTAACATCCAGGGCACCAATCCAACACAGATCTCCTGGGTGGATTATGGATGTGATTTTTACTTTGACATGATTACCTTAACCTTGACTTCTTTGGATTTTACATCAGTCACTTATTTAGCTCATTTATCCCTTCAATATGGTGTATTTTTTTAGAGAAAAATTATGAATTGTTACTTAATCAATAATTCATTTTGAAGCAATCATCCAGATGTTGACGAGAAGGCAAAGCATCTTTGATATTATTTAAAATCATTATATCATTATTATTATCCCCACATGTATTAAACCCCATGAACAAAGGCAAAAGAAACAGATTACGATCATGAATATTCCACTACTGTAAACCAATAGAGAAGAGGAAATTTGGGTATTTCTGAAGAGGCTCTTAAGTTAATTGATGGTGTTTTCTGTGAAAGCAGACAAGTCTCATACACATACACTCTCCACTTTAGGTACTTATTTGATTTGTGCCAGATACTTTGGCAGAAAATGAAATTTAAAGAGGACCTATTACCAGGAGATCATTATTATTTTAATTGACAATTAATAAGTCATCTCAAAAAAAAGTATAAATATAAATATAGCTAATATAAAAGTTAAAAGAAGGTCTTTGTACGCTGTGCACTTTTTATGCAAATAGTCGGACTCACTTCCAAAGTCGCCTCTGAACATCCTCTCAGGTTGTTTGCGTCAAGACTACTGCTGCCTATATCATTTTCCCATAAACCCTGGCTGCATATGCTAGTAGTTATAGTTGTGGATGTTAAAGAGGTCCTCTGGGCATTTCATCTAGTCAGTAGTTATTACTAACCTGTGGAAGGAAGATCTTAGTACTTGTAGTACCCCAGAGTGGCACTACCATTTCTACAGCCTGCTACTGTCTCTAATGGCTTACAATTATGTCATCTGTGTATTTATTCCAGGTCCTCCTACGCTGTACATTCATAATGTTGTTATGAAACTGTTATGTTCATGTAATGTGCCTGGTTCACCAGCAGGTGACAGTGTATATGGCAGAGACACCTTTAGATAGAATGGAACTT
This sequence comes from Bufo gargarizans, assembly GCF_014858855.1. Classification (NCBI taxonomy): domain Eukaryota; kingdom Metazoa; phylum Chordata; class Amphibia; order Anura; family Bufonidae; genus Bufo; species Bufo gargarizans. The sequence continues at coordinate 160,242 of NW_025334355.1, forward strand.
ACCATTCCATTCCTCCCCATTTTGGGCAGAAGTGGGCGAGTCATGTTTCTTACCAAGGGAGTGGTTGCAGAAAGTTCTAGAGGAGTTCGAGTGTTGGAAGCAGACGAGTCAAGATGTCGCAGTGAGGGGAACGGCCCCCTCCTGCAGCAGGAGTCTCCCAAGAAAAGCAGCTCATAGTGCACCAAGACTCCTTACAAATTAAGAGACAAAATATCACGAGGAGGGGCAACAGCCAAAGGCACCCCACTCCAAAGGTATCAGAACCACTACAAAGTCTAGTAATCAAACTGAGTAATAAAGAAAATCCCAGTGAGCGCTTGTTATCTTCAATTCATATGCTTTTTTATTTCATAAGTACAGCTGATGAAGGCTGGACAGGCCGAAATGCGTCTATTATTGATTTACTTATGAAAAAAAAGCATATGAATTGAAGATAATTGAAGGTATGCACTTTGGGAAAGGATATTCCTGTTTTTGCTATTAATTCCGCTCCACTTTCTCAGAAATCATTAAAGGGCATAGTTCACAATATCCGTTTAATTGTGAGTGATGCTCATGTTGAGGATGTATCATGTTTCGTCCTTAGCGAATTGCCTACTCCTCTTGTGTTGGGGCTACCCTGGCTCACTAAACATAACCCCACCATTGTTTGGCAAGCGAGGCAAATAAATGGTTGGAGTGACTTCTGCAGAGAGAATTGCCTCACGACATCTGTTTCTGAGGTTTCTACTAAGACTGTACCACCTTTTCTCTCTGAATTTTCGGATGTCTTCTCTGAGAGTGGAGTTCAGGATTTGCCCCCGCACAGGGAGTACGATTGCCCTATTAATCTCATCCCAGACGCCAAGCTGCCTAAATATCGTTTATACAATCTCTCCCAACCTGAAAGGGTCGCTATGCGTGCTTATATCTCTGAGAGTCTGAGAAAAGGACACATACGACCCTCGAAGTCACTTGTTGCCGCTGGTTTTTTCTTTGTTAAGAAAAAAGATGGTTCTTTAAGACCTTGTCTGGATTTCAGGGAGCTGAACAGTATCACTATTCGTGACCCTTATCTGCTTCCTCTGATCCCGGACCTGTTTGACCAGATTGTTGGGGCTAAAGTATTTTCCAAATTAGATCTAAGAGTGGCATACAACCTGGTCAGGGTCAGAGAAGGAGACGAATGGAAGATGGCCTTCAATACCCCTGAGGGCCATTTTGAGAATTTGGTTATGCCTTTTGGTTTGATGAATGCCTCAGCCGTTTTTCAGCATTTCGTGAACAGCATTTTTTATCATTTAATGGGAAAATTTGTATTAGTGTATTTGGATGACATTTTGATTTTTTCTCCTGATTTCAAAACTCATAAGGAACACTTACGTCAGGTCTTGCTCATCCTGCGGGAGAATAAATTATATGCGAAACTGGAAAAATGTGTGTTTGCGGTTCCAGAAATTCAATTTCTGGGGTTTCTTCTCTCCGCTTCTGGTTTTCGCATGGACCCCGAGAAGGTCCGCGCTGTGCTTGAGTGGGAGCTTCCTGAGAATCAGAAGGCGCTGATGCGTTTTTTGGGCTTTGCCAATTATTACAGGAAGTTTATTTTGAATTATTCCTCTGTTGTTAAACCACTCACTGATATGACCAGAAAGGGGGTAGATTTTTCTTCCTGGTCGGTAGAGGCGCGTAAGGCCTTTTCTAATATCAAGGAGACTTTTGCTTCCGCTCCCATCTTGGTACAACCTGATATTTCTCTACCCTTTATAGTTGAGGTTGATGCTTCTGAGGTGGGTGTGGGTGCGGTCTTGTCTCAGGGTTCCTCTCCTGCCAAATGGCGACCGTGTGCCTTTTTCTCGAAAAAACTCTCCTCCACAGAGAGAAATTACGATGTGGGAGATAGGGAGTTGTTGGCCATAAAATTGGCTTTTGAGGAATGGCGCCATTGGCTAGAGGGAGCCAGACACCCTATTACCGTGTTTACTGACCATAAAAATCTGGCCTACTTGGAGTCAGCCAAGCGTCTGAACCCGAGACAGGCCAGATGGTCTTTGTTCTTTTCAAGGTTTAATTTTGTTGTCACGTTCCGCCCTGGGGTTAAGAATGTGAAGGCAGATGCCCTGTCACGTTGTTTTCCGGGAGGTGGGAATTTTGAAGACCCGGGTCCCATTTTGGCTGAAGGTGTGGTGGTCTCTGCTCTTTATCCTGAATTGGAGGCAGAGGTGCAGGTAGCCCAGTCAGAGGCTCCTGATCTTTGTCCTCCTGGGAGGTTGTTTGTGCCTCTCGCTTTAAGACACAAGATTTTTAAGGAACACCACGATACTGTCCTTGCTGGGCACCCGGGGCAAGAGCCACAGTGGATCTCATCGCTCGGAGATTCTGGTGGCCTGCGCTTCGTAATTCGGTTGAGGGTTTTGTGGCAGCCTGCGAGACTTGCGCTCGTGCCAAAGTCCCTCATTCACGGCCATCAGGTCCTCTCCTTCCCTTACCCATTCCTTCCCGTCCTTGGACACATCTGTCCATGGACTTCATAACGGACCTGCCTCGTTCCTCGGGAAGACTGTGATTCTGGTGGTGGTGGACCGTTTTAGCAAAATGGTGCATTTCATCCCTTTTCCTGGTTTGCCCAATGCTAAGACGCTGGCGTAGGCATTTATTGATCACATTGTCAAATTGCATGGTATTCCTTCAGACATAGTCTCTGATAGGGGCACGCAGTTTGTTTCCAGATTCTGGAAGGCTTTCTGTTCTCGCTTGGGGGTTCGGTTGTCATTCTCTTCTGCTTTCCACCCGCAGTCGAATGGCCAGACAGAGCGCGTCAATCAGAATCTGGAGACATATCTGCGCTGTTTTGTGGCGGAGAATCAGGAGGATTGGTGTTCTTTTTTGTCCCTTGCTGAGTTTGCTTTAAATAACCGTCGTCAGGAGTCCTCTGATAAGTCACCATTTTTTGGTGCATATGGGTTTCATCCGCAGTTTGGGACATTCTCGGGAGAGGGGTCTTCTGGTTTACCTGATGAGGACAGATTCTCTTCGTCTTTGTCATCTATTTGGCAAAAGATTCAAGATAATCTAAAGAGCATGAGTGAGAGATATAAGCGTGTGGCAGATAAGAGACGTGTGCCTGGTCCGGACCTGAATGTTGGTGATCTGGTGTGGTTGTCTACCAAGAATATCAAATTGAAGGTTCCCTCCTGGAAGTTGGGTCCTAAGTTTATTGGGCCTTACAAAATGCTGTCTGTCATCAATCCTGTTGCCTACCGTCTTGATCTTCCTCAGACTTGGAAGATCCATAATGTTTTTCATAAGTCCTTATTAAAACCTTATGTTCAACCCATTGTACCCTCGCCTTTGCCTCCTCCTCCGATTATGGTTGATGGTAATCTTGAATTTCAGGTCTCTAGGATTGTGGATTCTCGTGTTGTCCGCGGTTCTCTCCAGTACCTCGTTCATTGGGAGGGTTATGGTCCTGAGGAGAGGATGTGGGTCCCAGTGACGGACATTAAGGCCACTCGTCTCATCAGGGCTTTCCATAGGTCCCATCCTGAGAAGGTGGGCTCTGAGTGTCCGGAGTCCACTCGTAGAGGGAGGGGTACTGTCACCACCAGACATCTGAGAATCTCTGACAGATGCCTTTTTAGAACCTCCTCCTTGAGCTTCCTTTGTTTTTGTTTTCAGTTCCTCATCTCGTTAGCCTCTCTCAGCTGTCATGTAGTTGGACTGATTGCATCCCTTTTAAATTCCTCCCCATAATGCATTAGTGTGCGGCTTATACAACTTCCTGGAGTGTGTGTGCATGCTGATCCTATTTCCCAGCCTTCTACAAGATAAGTGTTGTGCATTCATTTGTGATTTACTGTTTGCTGGATCCCAGGTGACCCTGACTCCCTCCGTGTCTAGTGTAGGGAGCCGGTGGTCGTGTCCCCTCACTATTATAGGGTGTTCAGGTGTTATACAGTCAAGGTACGAGGATATGCGAACATCCACCATTGGTATTTTTGCATAGACTGAGCAGTCAGGGAGAGTGCCAGGTCTGATGCAGGGGTCTCCCTTTTTGTTACTTAGTTTTGGATCCAGTGAGTCATATATGCATTTTGTGTTGTCTTGTTTCCTGCACACCTTCCGTGACACTGACATGACAAACAGGTATATGGGGCAAACATTTGCAGTGTTTGAGAGTCTTTGGACAGATAAAATAAATTATTATTATGAAACTGCTAAACACCTTTAAAGTGTGCTGGGCCCTTTTGCTAAGTTTGTATTCTGCAGAGAACACCAGGAAGACAGTATCTGCCCTCCGTTATTTACTGAAACACTTGCAAGGGCCCATTCACCCAGTGGAATTAGCCGTCTGAATTTTTGGGGTCAACGCGACACCAAATTTCTGGCAGCGGCCATGTGGTGTCTGTCTTCCATTGCTTTCAATGGGAGGCGATGCTGAAGTTTGCCGGCTGGTAATTTAAAGCCTTAACAAGGGACATGTTTGGCGTGGTGTGTGGGCAGCCCCCACTTGTAACCGTGGCAGATGTCCTCTTATGTTTTAGCTCCATTCAATGGAACTAACCTGCAAGTATACAAGTGAATATGCCCTAAGGTAGTGAGATTAAAGCATTAGATAAAAGGTAACATATATTAGCAAACTGCTACCAATGCTATATTTTAATAAGTTTCAACATCTAGTTTCACCACAAAATTCTAAGGCCTATTGCCCACGAACGGGTCCGCAAATCCGGAGATGCAGTGAGGAACGTGCTTCCGTTACACCAAAAAATAGAACTTGTTCTATCTTTTTGCGGAACGGACGGATCGCGGACCTCATTCAAGTGAATGTGTCCACGATCCGCATGCAACTGCCCCACGGTCAGTGCCCGTGCATTGCGGACCACAATTTGCGGTCCGCAGCATGGGCACGGAGCCCTTACATTCGTAGCCAAGAGGCCTAAAGCTAATGAAAAATTTCTCCTTGTTTAGCTGATGGGGTCAGAGGAATAGAAGAAATTTCATGATTACATAAAGTGCTTGACCTTGGAAATCTCTAAGATTATTTGTATTAGCAAATGAACAGCGATCGTTTTCTTGAAAAGGTTATGTGAAAAGGTTAGAAACTTCTTAAAATAGAATTAGTTGAAAAGGACCCTTGAGGAAACCGCACTCCAGAATTTAATCAATAGCCAACGTCATGTCAAAGTATTTCAACTTATTAAAGTTTTCTGCTGTGAGTAATAGATGGAAATCATCCCATTATGCAAAAAAGTTTTTTTGAACTTTTGAAAGGCTGAAAAGAGTTGATGTAAAACCAACGCAAAATCAAATTACAGCTCATCCTGCCAAAAACTGCACATAGTTTCATCGCAAGTCACTCTGTATTTGTAATCTTAATGTGTGATGTGTGTTTTAAAAAAATCTGCACTAATTAGTGGTAAAAGCATTTTAGGATGCAGGTTTTGGCCCCAACATGGCCTCACCTTGGGCTGATAAGTGTGACCTAACCCTAAGAATATGAGACATACAACCATTTTTACATGCAAGTTTCACAAAATCCAAGCAAAAATGAATACTGAAACTAAACGGCTATTAGTAGTAGGTGTAGTAGGTGTACACAAACCTCATTGGGCCGCAAAGCATAATATTGTATGCCCCCTCTTTTACCCAGTTTGTCAGTAAACGTGTGTCAAACACTGACAGGCAAGACAGAATGCAAAGTACAATGTATCAGATTTCTGATTAATCTACATTCTTTTAATTGAGCAGAAGAAATTTCAATAAAAAAATAAAAAAAATAGTCACCCTCTGCCTCCCCAAGTTTATCAGACAGACATGTTAGAAAAAGTGGAACAGGTGCTTCATAAATATGGTGCCCATTCTGAACAACATATTTCTCAATGAATTTGCACCAGACAACTAGTATAAATACACTGATATATCTCCCCAATACAGCTTTAAATCACTGCTTCCCTTCACATACAGCCAGGTCCATAAATATTGGGACATTGATACAATTCTAAATTTTTTGGCTCTATACACCACCACAATGGATTTGAAATGAAACGAACAAGATGTGCTTTAACTTTAGACTGTGAGCTTTAATTTGAGGGTATTTACATCCAATCAGGTGAACGGTGTAGGAATTACAACCGTTTGCATATGTGCCTCCCACTTGTTAAGGGACCAAAAGTAATGGGACCGAATAATATTCATAAATCAAACTTTCACTTTTTAATACTTGGTTGCAAATCCTTTGCAGTCAATTACAGCCTGAAGTCTGGAACGCATAGACATCACTAGACGCTGGGTTTCATCCCTGGTGATGCTCTGCCAGGCCTCTACTGCAACTGTCTTCAGTTCCTGCTTGTTCTTGGGGCATTTTCCCTTCAGTTTTGTCTTCAGCAAGTGAAATGCTCAATCGCATTCAGGTCCGGTGATTGACTTGGCCATTGCATAACATTCCACTTCTTACCCTTAAAAAACTCTTTGGTTGCTTTTGCAGTATGCTTTGGGTCATTGTCCATCTGCACTGTGAAGCGCTGTCCAATGAGTTCTGAAGCATTTGGCTGAATAGGAGCAGATAATATTGCCCGAAACACTTCAGAATTAATCCTGCGGCTTTTATCAGCAGTCACTGGCAATAAAAAGAAAAAATCTATTTTTTCTCAAAGGCTTTATTTATTTTCTTTTAATTTTTTTTCAGCATTAAACACAAAAAAAGTTACGCATATATGGTATTGTAATCATACTGAGCTGGAGAATGAAGATCGCAAGTCAGTTTTACCGCGTTGTGAGCACTGTAAAAACCAAACCAATAAAACTGTGGCGGAAGTGCGTTTTCTTTCCAACTCCACCCCATTTTCCAGCTTCCCACTACATCCTATTTAATATTAGAAGGTACAACATGTCCCGCAAAATACAAGCCCTCCTTCGGCTATGTGAACAAAAAAATACAAATAAATTGTCTCTAAGAAGACAGGGGGGGCTGAATCCTATGTTATTTGTAATAAATGCTTGCTGCTATCATCAAAGAAAATCTATCCTCTGAAAATTACCCATTGGTAGTGTTTTTCATTTTCAATGTCACTGTCTATATTATCCTGAAATGTTGTAGTTTCCACGCATAACACTAACTATTCTACGACAATAGGATAACACTTCCTGTCGCTTTTGAGCTTGTGGTGTGTACATGGGAGTGGTATCCTCAGTCATCTCATTATCATCAGAAGGCAGGACTAAAATGAAAGGTAAGAAATCTATTAAAAAGCTACAGGCAGATAGTACAGGGTCACACCATTAACAATAGGTCAACACGATTGACAACATCTCAGCTCCTCCTCAATCCTGCTCCCCCTTGCGCAGGGTCACTACTGATTCTCACAAACTCTCCCAAAGAAGTCAAGTAGAACAGTTTGCTGGAATTTAATATTACAACACAACCCCTTTAAAATCAGATTCCAGATCGGATTATGATAAATAATACGACACAGTTTTAATAAGAAGTGCTGTACTGGAAAGGAATAGGGTATTAAATCACATTAATTTAAGTGTTTATTTCCAGCTCTAATTAAAATATAAAAACAAGAAAACTATTTGTATGCAATTATTTACTACCTTCACCCAAAAGATATAAAATGAAATTATCACAGTCGTATTTTTGCAGTGTAAGCACTATTCATAATTAAAATAAAAACCGTATAAAACAGAACAGTATTTATTGCAGATTAAGTTAAATTAAATATAATATTTGCCCAAATACCATTGCATTCAAATTAGGGTTGCCACCTTTTCTTCAAGCCAAACCCGAACACGGGTGGAACGCATCTGGACCGGAAGTTGCGTTCCACAGGCCGGAAGTGGGTCCAGCTGTGGAGCGCAAGCTGTAACTGAGGAACGGGCCAAGCAGACAGGATATCAGAGAGGACAGTAGGGTAAAAGGAAACACAAGGAGGAACAATAGTAAAAGAAAACATTTAAAGGAGGGAGGGAGTGTCTGAAGACAGCGCCGCCCTGCGCTAGCATCACAGCTGATCGTCCCTACATAACATAACGTTTTTTCTGGTGATGACAGATTCAGAAACCCGTTTAAACACTGTTACACTTCAAATGTTTTATATACCTTTTTAGAAGTGACTACTAGGACAGGACTTGGTCACAGAGGTTGAACAAACACTGATGCAATGTCTGCAGGCAGGGCACAGTGGGCACTAGGCTGTCTGGGCACTTGGGCAGGCACTGGCAGGCTGCTGGACTGGAGAATGATTTCTCCCACGGAGCTCCCTGCCTCTCTCTCTCTGATGTCACTTCCTGTTCCTGACTTCCTCGTATCAGAGAGAAGGAGGGAGGGACTGAGAGGCAGGGGAGGAGCGAGGGAGACTGTGAACTCTGAAGACAGCGCTGGCGCCGCCCTGCGCTAGGCAGCTGCTAGCATCACTAGAGGGACTCGGGGAGCGCTCAGCTGATCACCCAGCCGTGGCCTGCCGCTGCCGGAGCGATAGCTGCTTATCCGATCGGGGTCTCGGACGTCCACAGTGCTCATCGCCCGCCACGGCTCACCCTGACGCTTGCCGCTGCTTACTGCTAGCGCCCAGCTGTCAGGTGAGACGGATTCTCTGCAGTTTGAATGAATCCTGTGCCCGGGTCTAAGAAAGGCTTGTACCCGGACACAGGATTACAAACCCGGACTGTCCAGGTCAATCCCGTACTGGTGGCAACCCTAATTCAAATGGTACAAATCAGTTGTCTCTCTATCTATCTACAGAATATATATATATATATATATAAAAATAAAAATTAAAGGATTGTTAAAGGGCATCTGTCAGCAGATTTGCACCTACGACACTGGCTGACCTGTCACATGTGTGCTTGGCAGCTGAAGGCATCTGTGTTGGTCCCATGTTCCTATGTGCCCTCATTGCTGATATAAATAATGTTTAATATATCCAAATGAGCCTCTAGCAGCAATGGGGCCGTTGCCGTTACACCTAGAGGCTCTGCTCTCTCTGAAACTGCCGCTCCCTCTGCACTTTGATTGATAGGGCCAGGCAGTGAAAACTTGATCAGACCTGGAGTTGTCAATCAAAAGTGCAGGGGGTGCGGCAGTTGCAGAGAGAGCAGAGCCTCTAGGTGTAACGGCAACGCCCCCAATGCTCCTAGAGGCTCATTTGCATATATTAAAACATTGGAGCGCATTTATTAAGAATGTTGTTTTAGACAGCGGTCTAAATAAAGCCCCTGCACTGGCGGTGGTTCCGTCGCAGTTATGAAGAGGTGCCGGCCTCTACATAACTTCTGCAGATCCACTGCTGCTTCTAAATGTAAGACCGCTTCCGTGCAGCTCCACAGCAGGCAGGCAGGCCGGCAGCGTCACGCCACTCACTCAATCACGCTCCTGCTCCGCCAGATTCATTAATGAAGTAGGAGGAGCGTGACCGAGTGAGTGACATGACACTGCCGTCCTGCCTGCTGCTTTGATAGTGAGTACTACTAAAGGCGATTAATTTAACAAAGCAGCGCCACTGCTTGAGGATTAAATAAATAGACTTTATATGTGAAGACTGCTGTGAGCGGGGCCTGGTGTAATGGAGTACAGTGACTTCACCGGTCCCCGATGCGAGTGCAACAGCAGTTGCCAGCCTCCAGCCCCTCCTCCCAGCCCGCAGGATAGAGCTTAACTGTAACTGGTACATCGCCAGCCAGTATGCCACACAGCGCCGCCTGCAATTTATCAGTGTCAGCCATGTAAAAATTACACTATTCACTTTATAAGTCGCACTGCCATTTTCCCCTCACTTTTGGGGGGGGGGGGGAAAGTGAGTCTTATAAAGCGGAAAATGCGGTAATATCATATTATAGCATATAATTCTTCTTGGGATATCAAAAAATCCTCAGACCTATATAAGCCTGGTTACATAAACCCGAAACACACAACATAACTAACAATAAAAGGGGTTGGCCCATCTCACACATTGCTGGCACCTGTATATGCCACCAATGTCAGATAGGTGTGGGTCCCACCTCTAGCACCAGGATAGATGTCCGGAACAGGTCACCATTAGAAATGAATAAAGAGTGCACAGCACAAGAGCGGCCACTGCTCCATTCGCCTCTATGGGACTGCTGGAATTAGCTGAACCAGCGCTAGCCTATATTTGGAACTGCCATAGAAAGCAGTGGAGGATGGCCTCATGGTTGGCCCGTTCTGGAGATAGAGTGGGTCCTAGAGGAGGAACCCACACCTTTCTGACATTGGTGGCATATCACAGCGAAATGTCTGACTTGAGACAACCCCTTTATCCTCTTCATTTCTTTAGGTTACCAGATATATTAGGTTTTTACTGCCACTCTAGACCCCGGGGATGCTACAGTAATAATTTTATCAGCCTCAAAATTCATATGAATGTACGTAGTTGTGCCATGTTTTGCACCTCAAGTGAAGATTTTCTTTAATTTAACACCAGAAACTGGCATAGATTTCAGATTCTGCTGCACAGATATGAAATGCCAGTCTTAGTAAATCTAAATATGTTGATTTTTGGTAAATCTAAAGGAATTTCCAATAGTAACAGGAAAACATGTTGTAGGCTATATGCACACGACCGTGCCGTTTTTTTGCGGTCCGCAAACCGCGGATCCGCAAAAAACAGAAGCCGTCCCTGTGCCTTCTGCAATTTGCAGAACGGAATGGGCGGCCCATTGTAGAAATGCCTATTCTTGTCCGCAAAACGAACAAGAATAGCATATGTTATATATTTTTTTAGCTGGGCCACGGAACAGAGCAACGAATGCAGACGGCACACGGAGTGCTGTCCGCATCTTTTGTGGCCCCGTTGAAGTGAATGGGTCCGCATCCGAGCCGCCAAAACTGCGTCTTGGATGCGGACCAGAACTACAGTCGTGTGCATGAGGCCTTAGAGTAAGGAGCCAGGACAGTAAAGAGTAGGAAGGTCATTCATAGCATGGGTCACATCAATGATTTGTTTCACGCTTACTAGAAATAATGCAGCATCAGACTTCTATAAAACTTTAAGTGACGGCTGAGATCAAACTAACGAGCGACCGGCCGCTCCATGTGATCCTCCAAGTCACTTGCCTTGATGAAGTGTCCAATGCTGCATATAGAACCGCTTGTGTGCGGAGGTTTTAGTGTCATTAGTTGTGTTACAGCATAATGGTTGCGTTAGACTACATTCACATGACTGTATGAATGAGTCCGCATCCGTGTGAATGTAGCCTTATGCTGTAGAATAGGGTAGCCCAACCTGTGGCCCTCCAGCTGTTGCAAAACTACAACTCCCAGCATTCTTGGACAACTTACAGCTATTAGGGCATGTTAGGATTTGTAGTTTTGCAACAGCTGGAGGGCCGCAGGTTGAGCATTCCTGCTGTACAACGATGGGGTTCACTTTTATTTATATATCGGTCAAAGATTTTATCGCAAGACATTTTGTGACAGAATCTGCAAATTTTCCCCACTTATGCCAGTTTTCTGACAGTTTTCTGATGTGGTGTGGGTGGTCCCATCTCATTCATCTTTTTGTACGCCAGTTTTTGGCGTACAGAATGACCAAAATGTACGCCAGCAAGGGAGCTGGCGTGAACGCTGATGAGGAGTAACCGCAACCCACATTCTTCCAGTTATCACTGAGATAGGTGTTCTCCTAGCCAGAGTACTGTACAAGGAGATCAGACTAGAAGGTTTGTGTGTGGGACACCTTAGCCATTAAACTTGCCCAGGGTTGTATGCTAAATTTTCTCTTGGGGTTTACTTGCTGGTACAGCTCCTCCCTGGTCTGACTTTTCTTCTTGCTGTCTGGCCATGTTAGGGCCTGGAAACCTTATTTGTTGTTTGCTTCTCGGAAAAATAACCAGTAAGGCCCCTTTCTCGCGAGCGAGTTTTCCGCGCGGGCGCAATGCGTCACGTGAACGCATAGCACCCGCACTGAATCCTGACCCATTCATTTCAATGGGTCCGTGCACATGAGCATTTATTTCACACATCACTTCTGCGTTGCTTGAGAATCCCAGCATGTTCTATATTCTGAGTTTTTCACGCAGCCCTGGCCCCATAGAAGTGAATGGGGCTTCAGTGAAAAATGCATAGCATCCAGATTTAATCTGCGGAAAAAAATTAAACACTGAACGCAAACTGACTGAACTTTCTTGCGAAATGGCGTAAGTTTCACTGAACGCACCCTAAAGGCATCCTGAGCCAATCCATATCGTTCATGTGAAAGGAGCCTAAGATATTGTCTTTGTGGAATCTTCATCACCAACGGTTTTCTCAGCGCAGCGTTGCTAAGACTCATACTGTTTGTCAAGCAAATATACATGCTGATGATACCACACTCAGCATCAACACGGTCACTCTTTAGTTCCTTGAGCAGATAACAGGGGCAAGAGATGTCTAGCAGTAGCTAAGGGTCCTTTTGCAGTGGCCGAGGATCTTGCTAATTATAGGGAATGAATGTTCCTTCAAATGCTCATTTCCTTTACAATCAAAACAATCAAAATGAGCATCTTTAATGCATCACTTGGTAGCAGCACTTGTCCCTGTGTAAACAAATGATGTGCTACCAACAATATGCAAATGTGAATGATAGGGATCTGTTGCCGTTTCTCATTTACTTTCTTTGAGGCAGTTCTTATACGTTACATCTGAATCTGGATCTATCAACTTGCTCAGTCTAGTCTTTACCGGGTGGTTATTTACTATTATGCATTTAAATATCTTTAGTTTCTGTGCCTCTTCCCTGGGTAAAGCGATTTCTCTGTGTAGTTTGTTTCCAGGGTCTTGAATCCTACCATTGGCATTGAGTGCATCCATTGATTTCTGGTTGATTAGTTTTGTTGTTGTCTTTATTGCAGTTGTGTTTGCTGTGGGTTCAGATTTCTGTTGGCTGTTTAGGTTTTGATTTTCTGCCTGTTGGACTTAGCAGTTCAGGGTCAGTTTCTATACTTTTGAACAACAGGCGTTGTTGCAATGGAGGACAAATGATTGTAATAGTGATCATTCATCCCCTGATGACATAGCATCACGCTATGTGAAAGGCTCTTTAAATGAGCTCTCATTTATTGCCAGTTGGCTTTTATTTATTGCCCGGCATCAGACCACGTAAGAAGATCCACATCCAGTGCTCCAAATTCTGATGCACAAACATTTTAAAAACTTGAAGAAATGGTTGTTTGTGTACATATAGTAGATACCTATACTTAAGGGTATATAAACAGTGCACACCGCAGCAAACAGGGACCGTGAGTTCAATGAACAAGATCTCGAACTACATTTTAAAGGGAAACTGATACAATTGTGGTTCTCTACTGTAAATGTACAACAAGGCATTTTCTCTGATCAATATTCTTCAGCAGCAAGTTCTGTACGACCCACAGGGCACCCACTTAGGCCAGATCTCACCTGACCTGGCTCTAATGGCTATTTTTGTAAGACCATAAGTAATGTCATGCCCATTGATCACATGACCACTCAGCCAATCACTGGCATCAACAGTCACATGAAATTCATGAACACAAGACCTCTTAGGCCAATGATTGGCTCAGCAGTCACTTGAATAATGGACGTGACTGGAGATGAGCAAATCGCACACAATTCTATTTGAGTCCAATATGACTGAATAGATTGGTTAGATTTTGGTTTAAATCCTACCTGGATTGAAAGTACTTAAATGGTCTAAAAATTTGTCTACAGCACTTCGAGGTCTCCTAGGATTCATTTTTTTTTTCTCTCTTGTTTCTCAATTTTTCCTTTGCTGATTTGTTTCCCTTTCCTCTTTCATCTCGCTAGAATCGAACCACCAAAAATCCAGATTTTTCCAAAATTCAGGTCAAATTCAATTCCTTTAGAATCAATTTGCGCATCTTTAGACGTGACCGTCTGATGCAGACCCTGGGACGGGACCCATAGTGCTGGAACAAAGGGACCTTCAGCGGGTGAGTTAAGCTTTTCATATTTCTTTTATAAGCTTGCCTGCTTCCCTAAGAACTTTAAAAACTGTCGGACAACCCCTTTAAAACAACTTTCAGTACCCTATTGTCTTACCTAACCATACACTATGGCAGAAATCATTCATAACATTTGTTTTTACAGGTCTAATTTTCCTGTCCTTCTGACAGATGTTTAGCATTAAACACCACACTGCCACATTGCTCTGATGTTCAGCCATTGAGGAATTGATTGATGATCCTGTCTTCGATGGTACATAGGCTGTCAGTGAACAGCGTAACTGAAATCCTCTCCCGTCAAAGTCTGCCATCAAGACGTGTAATCATCATTGTAACTTTCACTGCTGGTATCATTTACATCCCAGTATGGCACATGCTAATGGTAATGTGACCTGTCTAGGCACACAATAGAAGGCTTACATGGCAGGTGTGCAAATTTGACTGAAATACGCACTTGCAAGATGAAGCTTCTCACCATGAGTCGAGCAATTGTGGGAAATGGAAATTCAAACCATACTTTATCTTTAGCTAAAATGGCTCAGTGATCCATCCGGCCAGAGCTATCTGAAGATAGCAGAAATACAATTGCCGCCTGTCAATGACTTGACAGGCAGTCATTCTTGTTAAATGCTCAGATACCCACAAACTTTTGTATGTGGCTTCAAAAGTCTTCAAAATATTATTCACTCCTGGAGTTGAGTGAAATATTTCCATCCTTGGTTTTGTTATCGTACTATCATTCCTCAGAAATAACTTATAGCTTCGATGAGGCACTACAGTGTTATCTCAGGTTTTCATCTTGGGAAGAGCATTACTATTGTATTATATTATACTATTCTTTTCTTCTCAGAAAAATCTTACAAAAACATAGTCTTAGACTAAGAAGCAATTCATAGCTAGTAAGGCATTGAAACCCCATCCAAATGACCACCTTTTTGACAACATCACCACATTTTCCAGACCGTATTTTCCATAAGAGTTTAATTTCCACTATATTCAGTATTATGTATAACATAAAAAATGTTTTTTTGGTAAGGGTAAAAAAAAATACCTCACTCTAAGGCCAGTGCTATATAGAGAATGCCTAAGCTTGTCTGTTGTTGCGGATCTTTTTTTGCGGGGCCACGGAATGGCCTCCTTTGGCATCCTTTGTGGCACCATTGAAATGAATGGGTCCGTCCGCACCCGTTCCGCAAGATGTGGCCTAAGGGAGGTAAGTGTGCACTCTCCAGACATTGCACTCCAGGCCCAGAATGTGCTAAAGGGAGAGGGATTCGCCACCATGAGGATTACAACTACCCTCATTGCCACCGCCACTTCTATCCTCTCCAGCTGCCAGCCGCTGCGCTTTTCCTGTGGCCCTGGCACACTGCACAACAACAGCACTGCACTACTGTATGTGAACAGATAACCACTTTTCCATGTGGTCTCAGAGACTAAACTGAGACCAAGTAGGTTTTACCCTAATGCAGTCTCCTGCTAATTTAAAAACACCATGAAAGGAAAAAAAGGGGTCAATGAATATTTTAAATGAAAGAAAAAGCATGGGCAGCACATCCACATGCTATGCATTGCCCTTTTGCTCCTCAACATAATTCATAAACTGAACATAAGGCACTTAGTATACTTTTGGATCAAAATGTGTAGACCCACTCACCACCTACTTAGTTTCACCATGCTGAAATTTTTTAAATATATTTTTCCCTGGACAACCCTTTTAATAATCTTGGAAAACTTTGTAGAAAACTTATGATAAAACTTCAGACACATTGAACTTAGTGCAAACCACTCTTTCTAATCAAATCAGACATCTGACAAGGCGCAGGTATACATTTTCTACAATTTTTCTTTGACACAAGCTGTGATTTCAAATTGAGGAGCTGGAGATAGATGGCAGAATATGTGTATTGGATGGTCACTGGGCTCTTTCATTTCCTCTGCAGAGGGCTTTTTAAAATGCTTCAGCAGAAAATAAATAGATTTAATGACGGCCACTTCAGATAACCTACCATTAAGAGAAGACATTGACAACTGTGTAAATTGCATTTTTCCGTACCAGCCTTCTGCAGCGCCACTATATTGCTTTTCACTGTTCAACATACTGACTATAATAAGTCAAGCTGAGGTTAATTTCCGATCTGTAGATTTAGCTTTCTGAATATTTTCACAAACACAGTAAGACAATCCAAGACATGTGCTGACCCCCAATCCTCAACGGCAACATTTCAATGTTATTTCTAATCTAAACCATCAACAATAGAGACTGACTGTGAGCAAAAAGACTGGATTTATGTAGGAAAGTACATCTGGAAGTCAAAACGAGCAATCGTTCCGTTTGAGGAATCACCACCCCTCGACCCACCACTGATGAATCCAAGTCAATGTTGTATTTTTAGACTTAAAATGAAAGTGGATAAATCAAAAATATCACCGCTTTGGCTGTAAAATCTATAAATTACAGAAATACAGTACACAGTAAACACTGAGACAATAGCATTGGCTCTCGTTACCTTAGAATAGTTGCCCTATTAGGGCATATGGATGTTATAGAGGGGGAGATATCCCACTTGCAACACCCTCTATGAACCAGAACAGTGAGCTGTTGGCTTTCCATCTCCTAAGTCTGGGAAGAAGAAGAACAACAACAACAAGCTCCTGATGTAAGGTAACTATCCTATAAGTTAACGTTCGACCTTTTAGGAGGCCTTGAGACATGATGGATAATAAATAAGCCAGCTTTTGGGGTTATGCCTTTCATCATCAGTGCAGAGCAGAGAGTACTGGCTTAACTGGGTGAGAGGCCTAGGTCAGGATCTGGGGAATACAATATCTTCTTATGGAGAGTGCTTTAAACGGTATGAGGAGTCTTATAGGCCAGGCAAGCTTCCCCTTGAATTATTGGAATAGGGTAATTCTTGACATGCTCTTCCCAGAGCAGCCAGTTGTTGGGAAGGAACGCTTACTTCCCGATAATCGGCTGCTTCTTGGCACGTGTAAATTCACCATTAGGTTCTTCTTGGTGCTAAACGCTTAGTTAGATGACCTCCCTCCATAGCTATGTCTCTGGACAGCAGATTGTATCCTTTGACCCATTCAATGGTTGCATAAAGGCCCCTTCACATTGTACAATTTAGCAGACAATTTTCAGGAAGGAGGCGTTCCTTCCCGGCGATTGCCTGCTTGTCGGTGGAGGAGACTGCTGCATTTACATTCAGCGATCTCCTCCATAGTATGAGTAGGAGCGATTACTAATGCAGAATCATTATCGTCCCCTTACAAAATCATTATTTGCCAGCAGCAGATTGGGCCATCTAATCAGCTTCTGCTGACGGCAAATAATGATTCTGTATGGGGGCGAGCGATGGCATTAGCCAATGAAGATTTAGGAGACTGCATGAAAGATATATCATGGGGGTTAGCAGATGGAGTCTACCTGATCAAGGAACCCTTGCTTTGGTATCCATATGCCATATTAAGAGGGGTATTTTTCATGAGGCAATACCTACAAGACTATAAGGCCTCTTTCACACAGGCGAGTATTCCGAGAGGGTGCAATGCGTGAGTTGAACGCACTGCACCCGCACTGAATCCGGACCTATTCATTTCTATGGGGCTGTGCACACGAGCGGTGATTTTCACGCATCACTTGTGCGTTGCGTGAAAATCGCAGCATGCTCCTCTTTGTGCGTTTTTCACGTAACGCAGGCCCCATAGAAATGAATGGGGTTGCGTGAAAATCGCAAGCATCCGCAAGCAAGTGTGGATGCGGTGCGATTTACACGCACGGTTGCTAGGTGACGATCGGGATCGGGACCCGATCATTATTATTTCCCCTTATAACATGGTTATAAGGAAAAATAATAGCATTCTGAATACAGAATGCATAGTACAAAAGCGCTGGAGGGGTTAGAAAATAATAATAATAATTTAACTCTCCTTAATCCACTTGTTCGCGCAGCCGGCATCTCTTCTGTTTTCATCTGTGAGCAATAGGACCTTTGATGACGTCACTACGCTCATCACATGATCCATCACCATGGTGATGGATCATGTGATGGACCATGTGATGAACGCAGTGACGTCATCAAAGGTCCTATTGCTCACAGATGAAGACAGAAGAGAAGCTGGGCTGCGCGAACAAGTGGATTAAGGGGTTCTATATACCTGCTTCCACAAATACTGCTCTTCTATAGGGATTTTGTCACAGGGTCATTTTGAAAATGACAGGCAGAGGAAAAGGCAGGCCATTCCGCAGGGGTGGTAGGGGTCGGGCAGGTGCACCAGGCCGGAGCCTAAGTGGGAAGTTGGAGAAGGTGAGTGCGATTACCCAAAGACACCACCACCACTACCATAGCCCCTCCACTAGAGTCAGAGGAATTATTTTCCCATCAATTACCAGACCTTACAGATGCGCAGCCATTCTTGGCATCAGATGAGGAAGAGGAGGTAGCAACGGCCGCCACCCAGCGGTCTGACGACAGTACCCAGATCAGCCCGAGGAGGGAGGTCCCCGCTGTTGCTGCCTATTCCGAGATCTCTAATGTCAGTGTTGGTAAAGGTGACGATGATGACGTGTTGATGAACGTCACATGGGTGCCCACAAGAGAGGAAGAGGAGAGGAGTTCAGAGAGAGGGAGAGAGAGACGGAGCAGCGGATACGGAGGAGAAGGAGGAGAAGCAGGCAGATCTTGCAGTGCACAGGAGGCAAAAAGCAGACTGCAAATGCATGTAGAGCGAGCCATCTACCATGCACAGTCACATCTTGCGCTCCCAGGACAGCAGAGCATGGCTCAGCAGTGTGGGCTTTTCTTAACGTGTCGGCTGCTGATAATAGTGTTGCCATCTGCAGCCTGTGCTGTCAACACATAATTTGCGGTAAGCCCAACACTCACCCAGGGCTGACCACCTTAAGAAAGCACCTGGCCTCCCATCACTGAGCCCAGTGGGAGCAACGGCGTCAGAACCCACAAAGCCACACTCCTGGTGCTCCACTTCCTGCCTCTTCTCTTTCTCCTTTTCTCCTCCCATTTGTCCTCCACTCCCTCTTCACCTGTGCCGTCGTCGAGTTCATCTGGCAGAAGGCAAGCTTCAGTGGCCTAAATGTTCGAGCGTAAAAATATTATGACGCCGGATAACCCTCTTGCCCAACGGCTGACCGCTGGCTTGTCGGAACTGCTAGCCCACCAACTACTGCCATATAAATTAGTGGACTTGGAGGCCTTTAGAAAATTTGTGGCCATTGGCACACTGCAATGGAAGGTCCCCGGAAGGAAATATTTCTCCCAGAAGGGCATCCATGAACTATATGGCCATGTTCAGTGGCAAATTAATATATCTCTGGCACACAGTTTCGGTGCCAAGTGTTACCGCCACGGATTGCATGCAGGCCTGCCTCTTCTTCTCCTACTCCATCCTCCGTCTCCTCCTCGGCTGACTCCTTTTCCACTGCTACTGCTTCTTCCGCTGCACCCCCCAAGCTCCCCAGAACCTATTTGATGTGCCAGGTGAGACGTTGCCATGCTGTGCCGCGACTGTTGTGCCTGGAAGCTAAGAGCCACACTGGTCCTGCACTGCTTTTAGCTTTGCGGTCACAGGCCGATCAGTGGCTAACCCCGCTCAATTTGACAGTTGGTAAAGTGGTGTGCTACAACAGTGTCAATCTGCTGAGCGCGCTGAAACAGGGCAAAATGACACACGTGCCGTGCAGGGCACACGTCCTGAACTTATTCGTGCAGCGATTCAATGCCAAATACCCCAATGTTCCAATAACGCTTGTCCCTCTATATACCTGCAGTATCTCAGCAGAACCGCATACAACTGCTGCACAATACAAATGCACTATAATATACTTTCTAACATAGAAAGTATATTATAACATTGTACTAGGAAGGCAATCCATTAGAATATACATAAAGATAAAACGTAACCTTTAATAATCTTACTATGAGGGTACATTCACACGTCCGTAAGTGTTTTGCGGATCCGCAAAACACGGACATCGGCAATGTGCATTCTGCAATTTGCGGACCGCACATCGCCAACACTATAATAGAAAATGCCTAATCTTATCTGCAATTGCGGACAAGAATAGGACATGTTCTATTTTTTGGCTGAAACGGAAGCAAGGATGCGGAAGTGCGTATCCGCAAATGCGGATGTGGATCCGCAAATGCTAATGTGGACAACACATGCCGGCCCCATTGAAAATTAATGGGTCTGCACCCGTTCTGCAAAATTGCGGAACGGATGCGGACCCATTTTGCGGACGTGTGAATGGAAAAGATATCCCTCAAAATGAAAATAAATTAAATTATTAAAGTTAAGCAAAAAGCATAGATGTGATAGGCAATAACAAGTGCTCGGCGGCACTAAATCAGGTGCTTGGCGGAACCAAATCAGAAACCATATGTCCTACCACAATCCGTAGGGTTCCAGTGCACATCCATGAATCCCAGAGGGAAAGCAAAAACATCTATCCCTGGGCTAGATGATGATGTGGTATTGAAGGACAGGGTGGGCAAAGAACTGTCCCTGATATTGCCCTCCAGGGGGGTGCTATTCTGGCCCTGATAGCCTAACCACAGACCACCCGCCCTGATAAGAGTGACCCCGTCCGGAATCTTACCCTATATAAAAATGGCCCTAGTAAGCCCATAGCCCCTAGGCCCCTGAACCCTGAATGCCTTATGTTTGGGACCTCGGAGGAATTCAACACCTGTGACGACCACGTGTTATTAAATTTTAACTATTATCATTAGTTTTTTTTTTCAAGAGGGGGGATTTCGTTAGCCATGTTTTTAATCCAATTTTATATTTTTTGTTCTTTTAAACATAAGTATTTGACATCTATTTGTACTGGCCTGCAATAAAATTGATATCCAATGACCGTCTAATATACCTCCAGCCACATAATTACTTGTTCTTTTCTGTCCGGTGAATGCATAATGTTTGGGGCCTGTACTCCACTGGCCTGCAGTAAAATTGATATCCATTGACCGTCTAATATACCTCCAGACACATAATCACTTGATCATTTATGTACGGTGAATGCATAATTTTTAGGGCCTGAAACTGGCCAACAGTAAAATTGTTATACGGTGACCGCCTAATGTACCTCCATCCACATTATCAATTGTTCTTTTCTGTATGTTTTTTTTTTTTTTTGGGGCCTGTAGTCCACTGGCCTACAGTAAAATTGATGTCCAATGACCATCTAATATAGCTTGAGCCACATAATTACTTGCTATTTTCTCTCCGGTGAATGCTTATTGTTTGGGGCCTGTACTCCAGTGGCCTACAATAAAAATGTTATACATTGACCGCATAATGTACCTCGAGCCACATAATCCCAATTTCTTTTATGTCAGGTGAATGCCTAATTTTTAAGGACCGTACTCCCGTGGCCTAAAATAACATTTTTCTAGGCTCCAGCAGGGCACATTTCTGAGAATTTCCCTTTAAGACGCATAAAAATACATATTATTTGGGGGAATTTTTTTAATTGATCCCCCTCTGGTATGTCACTGTCTATGTTGTGGGACGATTTGTGCACGTCTTGTAAGTATTTGGTGGCTGAAATTATGACCTGAAAGTTTTTCAGGTTTGCTTGCCATTAAAGTGAATGCGGCCCGCCACGAACTTGCGGTTCGCAAACATTTGATCACTGCCGATGTTCGTCCATCACTAGTTATGAATTAATTGCTAGCAGTTTGAAATGAAGGTCCAGATGGGTGCTACCAGTTAGGGGTGTGTCCCTGCACATGTGGCACTGGCAGAACTGATTAGAGAGTATCAGGCTGTGCAGGGACACCCCCCAACTGGTAGCATCCATCTCGACCTTGATTGCAAGCTGCTAGAAATTCATCCATAACTTCTACAAGGAATAATAGAGGAATAGTACTATAATACTAATATATATATATTATATATATATATATATATACTGTACATATATTTATATATATATATATATATATATATATATATATATATATAAACTGCTTTGCATTACTATGGTTATCCCACCCTGACAACTGAATAACTTTCTAGAGACTGTTCTCATATATAGGTTTAAGGGACATTCCAGCCAACCACCTGCAACTTTACAACCATTGAACACATTAATCTAGCGCAGGAGCAGAAACATCAGTACAACACTGTAAACCAAAAAGAGCAACAAAAAGAGTAAAAGATTTAGTTTCAATATGTAAGTTTAGAAAGCAGAGAAATGGACTGTGTGAAGTTTATTGTAGCGCTTAGAAATGAAAAATCTGTGCTGCAGCCTTGGACTCTGCACCTTCTCAAAAAAACACAAAATTGCTGAGGGATGTAATCAGTGGAGGCTTCAGAGCTTTTCCTGATGTACTGATTTTACCTTGGTCAAAGGAAATGCAATGAATTGGACAATATAATAATCTGTGCTACATAGGTCTATAGGTCTGTATATGCTCCTAAATGGGGCAGGCCTGTCTAGCAAGCAATGATGATGGTGTGCTCCAGAATAGTCTGATTTAATGAACCACTGTAGTCACCTGAGGAGACAAAAAGTGGCCTTTAGAAACTTTTAGGGTAATTGTAATTTGTGGCTCTGGAGAAAAGAGCAAATCATAGGTCTACCTCCCCTCTTACAGCAAGTCAGTACAGGCTGGGGCTGTAGCTGCACCCCCCTCCACCCATTGACTGTTTTATACTAGACCACGTTTTGGTGACTGAAGAGGGTTATGAGCACTTACCTGTACTGACCTGCAGTATTATGGTATATCTTACATGTATATATTACAAAATATAATATATTCACTTATACAAATATAAGAAACAATGTAATAAAAATAGAAATGATTGAAACTTTCATAAAAAATAAAGAGTAGTAGGTACTCATGCAGTATTATGGTATATCTTACATGTATATATTATAAAATATAATATATTCACTTATACAAATATAAGAAACAATGTAATAAAAATAGAAATGATTGAAACTCTCATAAAAAATATAGAGTAGCAGGCACTCCTTGTTATCCTACACATATCCTATAACTATTTATTATCAGTGCTGACTAGTGATGGACAAACATCGGCCGGGACGTTTCACGAACGTGCGTTCGCGATCTAATGTTCGCGAACTGCGCTGTTGCGGCAGACCCCATTGACTTTAATGGCAGGCGAACCTGAAAAACCTTCAGGTCATATTTGCAGCCACCAAAAACTTACTAGAAGCGCACAAATATTCCCACAACATTGACAGTGACATACCAGGGGATCATTGGCAAAAATTCCCACAAAAAATATGTATTTTAATCAGGAGCCATTTTTATGTGTATTAAAGGGAAACTCTCAAAAATGTGCCCTGCTGGAGCCTAGAAATTTTTTAATTTTAGGCCACGGGAATACAGGCCCCAAAAATTAGGCATTCACCCGACAGAAAATAACTTGTGATGATGTGGCTGGAGGTACATTAGGCGGTCACTGGATACAAATTTTACTGTAGACCAGTACAGGCCCCCAAAATTAGGTATTCACCTGACAGAAAAGAACTTGTGATGATGTGGCTGGAGGCACATTAGGCGGTCAGTAGGCCACTGGAGTACAGGCCCCCAAATTTAGGCATTCACCTGACAAAAAAGAACTTGTGATGATGTGGCTGGAGGTACATTAGGCGGTCACTGGATACAAATTTTACGGTAGACCAGTACAGTCCCCAAAGTTAGTTATTCACCTGACAAAAAAGAACTTGTGATGATGTGGCTGGAGGTACATTAGGCGGTTACTGGATAAAATTTTTACTGTAGGCCACTGGAGTACAGGCCCCAAAAATTAGGCATTCACCTGACAGAAAAGAACTTTTGATGATGTGGCTAAAGGTACATTAGGCAGTCACTGATTTAAAATTTTACTGTCGGTCAGTACAGGCCACAAAAATAAGGCATTCACCTGACAGAAAAGGTCTTTTATGCCGCTGTATATACATAAGACCATTCTTTGTTCTGGGTGATGGCGGATATGTGTGGGCTGGCATGAGGAAATTTAATTACTCGTGGTCGTCACAGGTGTTGAATTCCTCAGAGATCCATGCCTCATAAATTTTTAGAAATATGAGGTAGTCCACACTGTCGTGAGCTAGGCGAGTGCGCTTATCGGTCACGATCCCACCTGCGCTGAACGGCCTTTCAGACAGGACACTCGACGAGGAGCAAGCCAAGAGTTCCATGGCAAATTGTGCCAGCTCTGGCCACAGGTCAAGCCTGCACACTCAGTAGTCCAGGGGTTCCTTGCTTCTCAGAGTGTCCACATCGGCCATTAACCCGATGTAGTCGGACACCTGTCAGTCTAGGCATTCCCTGAGGCTGGATCCGGAAGGCGTCTGTCAATGGGTTGGCTGAAAGAATGATTTCATATCTGAAGTGACCAACACATCTTCAAACCGCCCTCTTCTTGCAGGAGCGGGAGGATTGTTACCCACACCTGGGTGGAAATTCCTCTGCCAGCGCCCGCAACAGCAGAATGCAGCATCTCTTGCAGCAAGGCCCAAGGCCTGTAAATGCTGCATTCTGCCAGCTCTCTGTGATGCTGGTAACATGTCCGTCATTTTGTGTTTTTACTGGGGATCTAAGTACGTTGCCACGCAGTACTGGTTCTTGCCCTTTATGCTTTTATACGGGGGTACCTTTTTAAACACTGGAGCATGAAGGCCCCCATTTGCACTAAATTGAAAGCGGTGGGGTGGCCTGGCTCCTGCTAATCGCCCAGAAGAATGTCATCCTCAGTCTCCTCCCCCCAGCTACGGACAACACCTGGGATCTCCGAAAAGTTTAAAGTCCCCCTCAAACCCTGCTCTTCTTGCTCCTCATCCTCCTCCTCCCAGCCACCATACTCCTCTGACTCCTCTTCAGACTCCTGCTGACTTGTCTCAGATGGAGTAGCCCCTCCTGGGAATTCATTCAGCATTGCTACTTCCTCATCTTACAGCTCCTGCTCCTCGACGGCTTGATCAATGACACGATGCAATGCATGCTCCAGAAAAAAGGCGTAAGGTACGATGTCACTGATGGCGCTTTGGCTGCGACTGACCTGTAGGTGATTTCATAAAATGGCCGCAGAATTCTGCATGCGTCGCGCATGAGCAGCCATGAAAAGAAACCAAGCTCCCCAGAACCTGCTACAGAGTTTGTGCAGGTAGTCGTTAACGGCACGTTGCTGCTGGAGCCGCCTATCAAGCATATACAAGGTGGAGGTCCAGCATGTCGGGCTGTCACAAATCAGACGTCTGACGGGCAGGTGGTGTCTTTGTCGCACACCACTTTACCAACTGTCAAATTGAGCGAGGTTAGCCATTGATTGGCCTGCGATCGCAGAGCTGAAAGGGGTGCAGGATCGGTGTTGCTTTTGGCTTCCAGGCACAACAGCCGCAGCACAGCATAAATAGGTTCTGGGGAGCTTGGGGGGCGCAGCGGAAGAGGTGGTAGCAGTGGAAAAGGAGGAGTCAGCCGAGGAGGAGACGGAGGATAGAGTAGGAGAAGAAGAGGCAGGCCTGCATGCAATCCATGGCGGTAACACCAAATCCACATGGGAGCCACGGGTTACAGGCCGTAAGAAGGTACACCCAGTGGGCAGTAAAAGTTATGTACCTTCCCTGCCCGTGTTTGCTAGACCACGTGTCTGTGGTCAGATGTATCTTGGCACCGACACTGTGTGCCACAGATATATTCACTTGCTGCCGAAAGTGGCCATTTAGCTCTGGGATGCCCTTCTGGGGACTTTCCATTGTGGTGTCCCAATGGCCACAAATTTTCAAAAGGCCTCCGAGTCCACTGGTTTATATGGCAGTAGTTGGCGGGCTATCAGTTCAGACAAGCCAGCAGTCAGCCGTTGGGCAAGAGGGTTATCCGGCGCCATAATTTTTTTACGCTTGAACATTTTGGCCACGGAAGCCTGCCATCTGCCAGATGAACGAGACAATGGCACGGTGGAAGGTGGAGTGGAGGACAAACGGGAGGAGAGAGGAGAAGGAGAAGAGGCAGGACGTGGAGCGCCGGGAGCGTGGCTTTGTGGGTTCAACTTCTAACGGCGTTGCTCCCACTGGGCTAGTTGATGGGAGGCCAGGTGTCTTCTTAAAGCAGTCATCCCTAGGTGAGTGTTGGGCTTACCGCGACTTATGCGTTGACAGCACAAGCTGCATTTGGCAACACTATTGTCAGCAGCTGACACGTTAAAAAAAGCCTACACTGCGGAGCCATGTGCTGGTGTCATGGGAGCTCTAGAAGTGACCTTGCTCGCTCCAGATACATTTCCAGTCTGCTTTTTGCCGTCTGTGCACTGCGAGCTCTGCCTGCTCCTTCTTCCTCTCTGCTGCTCTGTCTCTCCCTCTGAACTCCCCTCCTCTTCCTCTCTTGTAGGCATCCACGTGACATCCATCGACACGTCATCATCGTCACCTTCACCACCACTGACATATGAGATCTCGGAGTAGGCAGCAACTGTGGGGACCTCTCTCCTTATGCTGATCTGGTTACTGTTGTCAGACTGCTGGGTGGCAGCCGTTGCTACCTCCTCTTTCTCATCCGATGTCAAGAATGGCTGCACATCGGTAAAGTCTGGGAATGGATGGAAAAATAATTCCTCTGACTGGAGTGGAGGGGCTATGGCGGTGGTGATGGTGTCTTTGGGGGTGCACACAGCAGAGAGTAAGGAGGGTGCAGATACAGAAGACCAGGAGGGTGCAGAAGTGGAAGGCTGAGTGAGCCTCTCAACCAACTATGGTGCGTCCTTTGAAGTAATCGCATGTGCCTTCTCCAACTTGCCACTTAAGTTCCGGCTTGGTCCACCTGCCCGACCCCTACCACCCTAGCGGAATGGCCTGCCTCTTCCTCTGACTGTCATTTTCAAAATAACCCTGAGCTTAAGTCCCTAGAGAAGAGCAGTATTTGTGGAAGCAGGTATGGCAGGCCTCAATCAATATTTAGTGGAAACAGGTATATCAAACACCTTAACCAGTATTTTGTGGAAGCAGGCATATCGCAGGCCTCAATCAATATTTTGTGGAAGCAGGTATATCAAACCCCTTAATCAGTATTTTGTGGAAGCAGGTATCTCGTAGGCTTCAATCAATATTTGGTTGAAGCAGGTATATCAATCCCCTTAATCAGTATTTTTGGAAGCAGATATATCGTAGCCCTCAATCAGTATTTTGTGGAAGCAGGTATATCAATCTCTTTAATCAGTATTTTGCGGAAGCAAGTATATCGCAGGCTTCAATAAATATTTTGTGGAAGCAGGTATATCAATCTCCTTAATCGGTATTTTGTGGAAGCAGGTATATCACAGACCTCAATCAGTATTTTTTGGAAGCAGGTATATCAATCCTCTTAATCAGTATTTTGTGGAAGCAAGTATCTCTTTGGCCTCAATCAATATTTGGTGGAAGCAGGTATATCAATCCCCTTATTCAATATTTTGTGGAAACAGGTATATCGCAGCCCTCAACCAGTATTTTGTGAAAGCAGGTATATCAATCCTCTTAATCAGTATTTTGTGGAAGCAGGTATATCGCAAGCCCCAATCAATATTTTATGGAAGCAGGTATATCAAACCCCTTAATCAGTATTTTGTGGAAGCAGGTATCTCGCAAGCCTCAATCAATATTTTGTGGAAGCAGATATATCGCAGCTCTCAATCACCATTTTGTGGAAGCAGGTATATCAATCCCCTTAATCAGTATTTTGTGGAAGCAGGTATCTCGCAGGCCTCAATCAATATTTGGTGGAACCAGGTATATCAATCCCCTTATTCAGTATTTTGTGGAAGCAGGTATATCACAGCCCTCAACCAGTATTTTGTGAAAGCAGGTATATCAATCCCCTTAATCAGTATTTTGTGGAAACAGGTATATCGCAGGCCCCAATCAATATTTTATGGAAGCAGGTATATTAAACCCCTTAATCAGTATTTTGTAGAAGCAGGTATCTTGCAGGCCTCAATCAATATTTGGTGGAAGCAGTTATCTCAATCCCCTTAATCAATATTTTGTGGAGACAGGTATATCGCAGACCTCAATCAGTATTTTGTGGAAGCAGGTATATCAATCCCCTTATACAGTATTTTGTGGAAGCAGGTATATCGCAGGCCTCAATCAATATTTTGTGGAAGCAGGCATATCAATCCCCTTAATCAGTATTTTGTGAAAGCAGGTATATCAATCCCCTTATTCAGTATTTTGTGGAAGCAGGTATATCGCAACCCTCAATCAGTATTTTGTGGAAGCAGGCATATCAATCCCCTTAATCAGTATTTTGTGGAAGCAGGTATATCAATCCCCTTAATCAGTATTTTGTGGAGTCAGGTATATTGCAGGCCTCAATCAGTATTTTGTGGAAGCAGGTATATCTGCACACCTCAATCAATATTTGGTTGAAACAGGTATATCAAACCCCTTAAACAGTATTTTGTGGAAGCAGGTATATCACACCCCTCAATAATTTGTTTTGCCACGACAGTTATACCACACCACCCTGTTTATTTGGGGCAAGAGGTATATCACAGCCCTCAATCAGTATTTTGTTGAAGAAGGTATATCACACCCCTCAATCATTTTTTCAGGGCAACAGGTATATCACACCCGTTGCAAATAATTGTTCCAATAGCACTTCTCCCTCTATATAGCTGCGGTATCACAGCAGAACTGCACACAACTGCTGCACAATACAAATGCACTATATAGCTTGCTGCTTTTTCCAAGTGCTGATTTTTATAAATGCATTGGAGATATTCAGGAGACTAACTTAGACTAACTCAGAGCTTTTCCACTTTTGCAGAACTTCAGCAGTGTTTCTGGTGGATACTCAGACACTGTGTTTTAAAACAGCAGAACTTCAGCAGTGTTTCTGGTGAATACTCAGACACTGTTTCAAAACAGCAGAACTGTAGACAGCTCTCCATAATGCAGCAGGAAATCGCATTTTTGAAATCTGAGATGTGTAAATTAACCGTTAAACAAACTCAGGCTGAGAACGTTGCAATGCCACTGCCACAGAGGCCCCCTAGAAATGAAAGATGGGTTACTGCAGGTTCTGGTAGACTGAGAGTTGTTAATAGAAGACATGTCCCACAGTCTGTGGCTCCCCATAATTCATTTGCAGCACTGTCAGAGTGCAAGAGCAACATGGAGGATGGCTCAAGCACAGTGGGTGAGAAAAAATCATCTCCCATGCCTAAAGTATGCAAGACTGCAGCCAAAGACAAAAAGGAGAAGGTGAGGACTGATAGTAAGCAGCTGTTGGTGGGCGATCCCATCATAAGAGGTGTGAAGTTTGAGGAAAATGGTGTTGTGAGATGTCTCCCTGGTGCTACCGCTAGCAGGGATAGACGACGGATCTTAATATTGTTAGGCAAGCAAAGCAGGAAAGGGAGGTGGATGTTATTGTCCATCTTGGGACAAATAATCTGTCTTGCAATGAGGTTTCAAAGGTGAAGGAAGCTTTTCACACACTTGGAAATGATATACGGGAGGTTGCATCAACTGTTTCATTCTCTGCAGTTTTGCCTGTGCATAACCTTCAGCATGACAGGAAGATGCGCATTAAGGAATTCAATGTATGGCTTGGTGAATGGCGTCTGAACCAAGGGTTTGGCTTTGTGTCTCATGTTAGCTCTCATTGGAATGGAAAAGAACTGTACAAGAAAGATCGTTTGCATATTTCTCTCAAGGGAACGAATGCCCTCAGTGAACAGTTCCAAGTATTTGCTAAGGAGCATTTAAACTAGGAAAGGGGGGCAAAAGAGTGATAATCCAGCAGTCGACTGCCCCCCGGAACAATGCCAGAAGATGCCAATAGCACAAAGGTTAAGAAATGACAAGCTCAGATTCTTGTCTCCAAATGATCGCAGTTTAGGGAATAAGATCAATGAACTTGAGGCTATAATGGCATCTGAGAATATAGATTTAGTGGCTGTTACTGAGACGTGGTTCAATAGGAGTAATAACTGGGATATAACAATTCCAGGGTTCTCTCTATACAGGAAAGACAGAGAAGGCAAGAAGGGGGAGGGGTGGCCCTGTATTTGAAAGATAGCATGAAATCTAATTTGATACAAGTTAGCAAGACCAATTTAGAGTCAGTTTGGTTTACCTTGCAGCTTGATAATCATAAGGTAACTCGTGTAGGTGTGATATATAGACCACCTAGCCAAGTCAAAGAATTAGATGAACTACTAGTTGGGGAAATAGCTAAAATGACATTGAAGAGGGAAGTTATCATTATGTGAGACTTTAATATTCCTAATGTAAACTGGAAACCAAAATAGCTAGTTCTGCCAGGAGTACAGATATTCTAAATTCCCTACTGGGATTATCTCTACAACAATTAGTTGAGGAGCCAACCCAGAAGAAGGCCATTTTAGAGTTAGTATTCACAAATGGGAATTTGGTATCTAATATTACTGTAGGGGAAAGCTTGGGATCTAGTGATCACTAGTCAGTGTGGTTTAATATAAGTACAGTGACTGAGTCACACCACACAAAAACTAAAGTTTTCGATTTTAGAAAAACTGACATTTCTAAAATTAGATTAGTGGTATACGAGTCCCTATCAGATCGGAACAGTTTCAATGTCCAGGAGAAATAGGACTACTTAAAAGTGGCACTATTGAAGGCAACAGAAAATTGCATTAGGCTTGTCAGTAAAAGCGAAAAAAGGAAGAGACCACTGTGGTACTCAGCAGAAGTGGCCCAAATCATTGAAAACAAAAAGAGAGCATTTAGTAATTATAAAAAAAAAAAAAAAAACGAGGATGACAGGCAAATTTATAAGATTAGGCACAGAGAGGCCAAACAAGTTATAAGAGCTTCTAAAGCACAGGCAGAAGAGAAATTAGCAGTGAAAAAAGGCAATAAGACATTCTTCAGATACATAAATGAAAAAAGGATACTAAAACAAGGAATTACCAAATTAAAAACAAAAGAAGGAAAGTATATGGAAGAAGATTAAGAACTAGCTGACTGCCTCAATGAATACTTCTGTTCAGTTTTTACAAAGGAAAATGAAGGAAAAGGACCTCAGTTAGGAAAGAAGACTAATGAATCTTTTGATGCATGTGTCTTTACAGAGGAAGAGGTTCTAAGTCAGCTGTCTAAAATTAATACAAATAAGTCACAGGGGCCTGATGGGATACACCCAAAGCTATTAAAAGAGCTCAGCGGTGAACTAGCAAACCATTAACAGATTTATTTAACCAATTACTGGCAACAGGAGTCGTCCCAGAAGATTGGAAATTGGCAAATGTTGTGCCCATTCACAAGAAAGGTAGTAAGGAGGAATCGGCAACTATAGGCCAGTAAGCCTGACATCAATAGTGGGGAAATTAATGGAAACCATACTTAAGGAGAGGATTGTGGAACATCTAAAATCCCATTGATTGAAAGATGAAAAACAGTATGGGTTTACTTCAGGGAGATCATGTCAAACGAATCTTATTGATTTTTTTGATTGGGTGACTAAAATAATAGATGACGGAGGTGCAGTAGACATTGCTTATCTGGACTTTAGTAAAGCTTTTGATACTGTCCCACATAGAAGGCTTATCAATAAATTGCAGTCTTTGTGCTTGGACTCCCATATTGTTGAATGGATTAGGCAGTGGCTGAGGGACAGACAACAGAGGGTTGTAGTCAGTGGAGTATATTTAGACCAAGGTCTTGTTACCAGTGGTGTACCTCAGGGATCTGTTCTGGGACCCATATTGTTTAATATCTTTATCAGCAAAATTGCAGAAGGCCTCAATGGTAAGGTGTGTATTTTTGCTGATGACACAAAGATTTGTAACAGGGTTGATGTTCCTGGAGGGATACACCAAATGGAAAAGTATTTAGGAAAACTAGAGGAATGGTAAAAAATCTGGCAACTAAAATTTAATGTTGATAAGTGCAAGATAATGCACCTGGGGCGTAAAAACCCAAGAGCAGAATATAAAATCAGTGATACAGTCCTAACCTCAGTATCTGAGGAAAGGGATTTAGGGGTCATTATTTCAGAAGACTTAAAGGTAGGCAGACAATGTCATAGAGCAGCAGGAAATGCTAGCAGAATGCTTGGGTGTATAGGGAGAGGCATTACCAGTAGAAAGAGGGAGGTGCTCATGCCGCTCTACAGAGCACTAGTGAGACCTCATTTAGAGTATTGTGCGCAGTACTGGAGACCATATCTCCAGAAGGTTATTTATACTTTGGAGAGAGTTCAGAGAAGAGCTACTAAACTAGTACATGGATTGCAGGATAAAACTTACCAGAAAGATTAAAGGACCTTAATATGTATAGCTTGGAAGAAAGACGAGACAGAGGGGATATGATAGAAACTTTTAAATACATAAAGGGAATCAACAAGGTAAAAGAGGAGAGAATATTTAGCAGAAGAAAAACTGCTACAAGAGGACATCGTTTTAAATTAGAGGGGCAAAGTTTTAAAAGTAATATCAGAAAGCATTGCTTTAC
The DNA here is from genome assembly GCF_014858855.1 of Bufo gargarizans. Classification (NCBI taxonomy): domain Eukaryota; kingdom Metazoa; phylum Chordata; class Amphibia; order Anura; family Bufonidae; genus Bufo; species Bufo gargarizans. The sequence continues at coordinate 192,640 of NW_025334355.1, forward strand.
TTAGAGAGTAGTGGATGCATGGAATAGCCTTCCTGCAGAAGTGGTAGCTGCAAATACAGTGAAGGAGTTTAAGCATGCATGGGATAGGCATAAGGCCACCCTTCATAGGCATAAGGCCACCAGGGGCTATCCATAGTATTCAGTGTATTGGGCAGACTAGATGGGCCAAATGGTTCTTATCTGCCGACACATTCTATATACTTTCTATGTTAGAAAGTATATTATAGGAATATCACAACTCTCAATAATTTTTTTGGGGGGGCAACAGGTATATCACACCCATTGCAATTACTTGTTCCAACAGCGCTTGTCCCTCTATATAGCTGCGGTATCACAGCAAAACCGCACATAACTGTTGCACAATACAAAGGCACTATAATATACTTTTTATGTTAGAAAGTACATTATAAGTATATAACACCCCTCAGTATGTCACACCTATCGATAGCACACCTATACCAGTCCTTAAAAGAACTTTCGTGGCCCTATTAGCTAGCATTTGGTGTCCCTAACAGCCTGTCCCTGCTCCATAAAGCAACCTCTCCCTACACTGGCAAAACACATAATGTAAAATGGCTGCCAGATCGGGTTCTGTGATAGGGTGGGGGTGTGTCCATGTGCTGAAACGTCTCAATTGGCTGTCCTGTCCCACCTGATAGATGTGTCATGGGTCAAAGTTCGGTGCAAAGCAAAAGAATATGGCGCTGGTGGACATTGCCATATGTTCGCATGTTCGGCGAATAACGAACGCGTAAAGTTCACCGCGAAATGACTGCCGGGGAAACCGCAAGGCCATCACTAGTGCTGACTTCTCTTAAAATCTTGCGCTGCGCTTCAGTATCTGGTGCAGGCCCAGCACAGGAAAGAGACTCGCAGTAGGGAAGATTACTTCCGTACATGTAACAGGTCAGCCAGTGTCATAGTTACAAATCTGCTGACAGAGGCCCTTTAAAGTCAATGGGTATGGGTGCTGTCATGTGACACCCAGATTCAGGTGAGAAACTGATAAAGTTAGTAGGAAACAGGCAAGAGATTTTTTTAATAGTACATGGTAAATCCCTTATGTTTAGGCATGGCATGCATTTAGAAACATTTTAAAGCCAAGCCTCATATAGCAGGGGACCCAGCTTACAGTTGATTGACAACCCATTGATTCTAATTATCCTTTTAGCTCAAGTGATAATCCTTGATGTTCTCAAATAGAGATGGTAGAATTGATTCACTAGGTTTGAGATTAGCAATGAATACTAATGATTCTTGTTCTGGAAAATTCGATCATCCCAAATTCACAAATCTACTAATAAAGCAGGACCCATCATACTGAAAAAAATAACTGATTTGATTTTATGCCATCTATTTATATATAGTATCCATATTATCAATTGCAAAAAAATAAACTGGAATAAGTGGCCTAAGTGCTAGCCTCTCCATACAGCTGATCGGCAGGGGTGCAGGGAATCGGAACCCCCAGCCGCCAGTCTCATATTGATGACCTATCCTGGGGATAGGCCATCAATATGAAAATCCCAGAGAACCCTTTAATACAGTCAAGGCTGCGATTTACTGCATATGTTTAAAGGACACTACTTAGTATGGTTTTGCGGTCCTTTTTAAACGGATCCGTTTTTCTATTTCAGTAGTGTTTCCGTCCTGCTAGTGTTCCGTTTTGACATTCCGTTTTTCCGTTTGTGATCCGTTTTTTTTGCGGATCGCAAACGGAAAGGGAAGCATACAATAATGTTTGAACAGTAAGTACCTAAAAAAATTGGTCTGGGCATAACATTTTCAATAGATGGTTCCGCAATACGGATACGGAAGACATACGGATGCATTCCGTATGCACTCCCTTTTTTTGCGGAACCATTGACTTGAATAGAGCCACAGAATGTGATTTGCGGGCAGTAATATGTTCTATCTTTGAACGGAACGGAAATACGGAAATGGCATGCATACGGAGTACCTTCCGTTGTTTTTGCAGAGCCATTGAAGTGAATGGTTCCACATATGGACCGCAAACGGAACACAAAAAAACTGAACCGAAATGGAAAAAAAATACGGTCGTGTGCAGGAGGCCTTTGGCCTCCTGCACACGACCGTTTTTTTTTAAGGTCTGCAAAAACAGGGTCCGTAGGTCCGTGATCCGTGACCGTTTTTTCGTCCGTGGGTCTTCCTTGCTTTTTGGAGGATCCACGGACTTGAAAAATGAAAAAAAAATCTAAGTCAAGTTTGCCATTGAAATGATAGGAAAAAACGGACACGGATCACGGACACGGATGACAATCTTGTGTGCATCCGTGATTTTTCACAGACCCATTGACTTGAATGGGTCCGTGAACCGTTGGCCGTGAAAAAAATAGGACAGGTCATTTTTTTTTTCACGGCCAGGAAACACGGATCATGGATGCGGCTGCCAAACGGTGCATTTTCCGATTTTTCCACGGACCCATTGAAAGTCAATGGGTCCGTGAAAAAAAACTGAAAACGGCACAACGGCCACGGATGCACACAACGGTCGTGTGCATGAGGCCTTAGGCTCAGGTTTTTTACCTGGTTACATAGGCTGACAAAAGACACAAGTCTATGAAAAGGGGTTATCCCCTGACTAATGTAAAAGATGAAAATCAGACATCATATAGAACATGACAATACCTTTCTAAAAAAGCCAGAACCAGCCCTGTACCTCACATGAACCAGAAATCTTCCCATTCATTGCTCTGCTAGATTGCTCTGCTCAGGGGGTGTGTCTTTTCTGCTGCAGCTCAGGGGGCGTGTCTCAGCTCCCTCTATCACAGCTCAGGAGGCAGTTGAAGAATGAAACTGAGCATGTGCGGCCATCTCAGAGCGCAGGACAAAGAAATAAGAAAAAAGCAAACAGCAGGTGGCGCTATACAGATACATTTTATTGAATAACTTAGTAGCAGTACAATTTTTTTTATTAAATGTAATTACAAAAGTATTCAGATCCTAGTGCTGGTTTGAAAACTGTACAATATTTTCTATGGGACAACCCCTTTGAGTTCAACCTTTCCCATTCAATTATGAAACATTAAATGTTAGGTTAAAAATGACCCAAAGTCATTCGCTATTAGATAAGCCTTTCACCCTTTTTTTAATGCTGACATAGTATCTGCTATTACTAACGCTTGGTGTAGGGCATTCTATAGTTTGACTGCTGTAACAGAAAAGAACCCTTTCCTATATTAATGCCTAATTAGCTTTTCCTCCCCTTTCTAAAGTCCTTGTAACACAAAAACCTCCTGTGTCATTTCTTTGTATTGACTACACAGATAATAAGCTGAACAAGCACAATTTCCCAGCCAATTTCCTGCAGCATAGTACAGTACCAGCAAAGTGCATGAGAGTACAGAAATCTCATGTACACTTTGCAGATTGTTTCCGCCTACATTGCTAATTTTGGTGCAGAAATGCACATAAAAAAAATCCTCATGAAAATTTGTATCTGCCTTTAAAAGGGTTGTGCAGAGATTAATATTGATCACCTATCGTCAGGATGGGTCATTAGTATCTGATTGGCGGGGGTCCGACATCCTGAATCCCATATTCAAGAATAGATGTGGCTTCACAAAGGTTTTAAAAAGGGGTAATATTACATTTTATCTTTACATTATTTTTATTTTATCTCTCTTTTTATACTCCATAAAATCGTATTTGCTTTTGTAGCTGCTGCCTGACATTATGCACTGCTGCTTAACTTACTTGTAACCAGAATACCCAAGTCCTTCTCTTGTTCTGTTGTCCCTATTTGAATCCATTTTAATGTACAGGAGCCATAGAATTACTGTGGCCTGTATGCATTACTTTACATTTATCAACATTAAATGTCATCTGCCGCGTTCTATCTACAGGCATGTCAGTGTATGCAAAGATGTGTCCTAACTCAACTTTTCTTTTGGTTCAACATACCATATCCCAAGATGAGATAGCTAACTTTGAAAAAATATGATTTTGTGATAGTCTGTCAGGACATGTTTATGCTATATGTGTTTTCACGAAGACAGCGGGTTTCAAAGTCTAAACTGTGCTTTATTTAGTCACTTCAGCATAAAGAGTAGCATCCAAGTTATAGCGTCACTCGGAATGGTGAAGTTATAGCTCCAGCATAACATAACATTAAACAAAAATAAACACCTGCCCGTCTTGGCTCTACCTAATACATAGGCGATTCCTGTCTAAAGAGTCCTGTTCACACCAGGGAAGATCAGGTTTCACTCAGCCAGTCATCAAGCTCTAACCACACAGGTCATCTCTCCAGGCTTCATTCCCCCAGACTGGCACTCTGAGGTCTGCTTTATTCCCCCAGTGATGATCCCTACGGGCCTCACCTGGGATTACCTCAGGCTACGGGAAAAACATTTAATGGAGGGGTGTGGACTGGGAAATCCCTCTACCAAACCTATCTCCCAGTCCAAAGAAATCCAGCCCGTATAAACTTAAACAAAGTTAAAGAACCTGGGTGAGATATACACTCCCTCCACTACCTTCCCACACACATTACCACAGTGTCTATCTGTGGCCACCTAGTGGTTGTGATATGCTTTGCAGGCTGTCAAGTATTTTGCTAGCTTGTTGTGATAATGTATTGAATTTGTATCATGAGAGACTGGAGATTTTAAAAGGGGTTGTCTTGCCTTGGAGCCAACAGCCCCTAGGGTCCTCCCCTGCCCTCCTTAACATAAAAATAGCCACTCACCTGTCCACTGTCTGTTCCCGGCTACTTCCTGTCCCCACAGGACCAAGAAGAGGCTTGGTCCTGTGACTGCTATGGCCGATTACCAGATTTAATAGTCACAGTGGCTTGAACGCTTGAGTCAGAGCAGTAATATACCGGTAAAGCCATTGTGACCGCTGGGGCCTTTGATTGGCTGAAGCGATCATGAGACCCAGTCGCTTCCTGGTCCTGCTGGGATCGGAAGCGGCCAGGAATAGAGCAGTAGCTCAACCTCAGACAGGTGAGTGCCTTTTTTATGTTAAGGGGGGGGGCAAGGGAAGACCCCAGGGGTTGTCGGCTCCAAGGCCGGACGACCCCTTTAATGAAAACATACATCATGAGATTTAACCAGTATAAATTGCAAGCTTTCACTACAGACCTGATGTGAACTTAGCCATTTTTGCAGCTTGCAAACTTCTCATATACAGAAGTCCTGTGTCGTTGTTAAAGTGCATTTTTTGTAATATCTCACTGCTTATTAAACTGAGATGCGATTTGGACACAAAAGACATTTGATTAGCTGTTCTTAGAAATATTTTATGATTTTCTTAGGTTCAATGTGACAGCATCAATTTCTGTCAGTGTCAGAAATACTGACATGAATTTAGCATTTATTGGCACTCCGGCTACCGCAACATCTGCCAGAAAAATCAACTTTACCCTTATACATAAACAATCTTACCCCAACTTATAAATCATAATTCAGAGCTCCTTCTTCCCCTGTCCTGTGCCATTTTTCAAGACATCATTCACTATGTAATATCTTCCTGGCTTAGGTTGCAAATATTAATAATGCAGGCTGTTTTTATATTGTTTTATGGTTTTATTACCGTCCTCATAAACTGAGTCAATACATGAACCTCTACAAAAATATAGAAAAACAAAGAATTTTAGTAGATTTCAAAAGTGTGTCTTAAAGGGGTTCTGCAGCTTTTTATTACTGATGATCTGTCCTCTGGATAGAACATCAGCATCTGATCAGCGGGGGTCTGACACTTACTCTGGCAGTAGCACCGTGGCCTTCTCGCTGTTTCCCACGACTCAGTGACATCACGACTAGAATCACTGGCCTGGGCGTCACTAAGCCCCTTTTAAGCGAACGGGGCTTAGTCGCACTCAGGCTAGTGATACTAGTCGTGATGTCACTGGGCCTGCAGGCAACAGTGAGAAGGCCGCGGCGCTACAGCCAGCACTGCTGCCTTCTTAAACAGCTGATTGGCGTGGGTCTAAGGTTTTGGACCCCCACCGATCAGATGCTGATGATCTATCCAGAGATGCTGCAGAACCCCTTTAATTTTGTAGTAAAAACAAAGAAAACTGTTACTGTGCCATATATAATTAATTCTTTGCCTGTGTTCACATTAGTTATGTTGTGGTTCTGAAGTTTTTGATGCCCGAAATAGTCAGAGTCCACAGAAATGAACTTGCTGTCAAAAACACCAGAACTCTAAGGGTACATTTACATGAACGTGAGACAGCCCTGACTGTGTTGCTGATCGCAAACTGTGGATGCACACGAAATGGGGACCATCCTCGATCCGCAAGATGCCGAGAAAAATAGGACATGTCCTATCTTTTGTAGCGCAGAGGCATGGACCCAAAAGGACACGGAAGGGCTGCCGCGTGTTTCCATGTGCTTCCGGGTCCTTACCCCCACACCGCAAAAAATAGGCCATGTCCTATATTTCACCGCATCTTGTAGATGCAAAGTGCAAGCGGCTAGTGCCCGTGTTTTACTGATATGCAATTTGCAGTCGGCAATATGGGCATGGCTGTCCCACGGTCGTGTGATTGCAACCTAACCAAAACCTGACTGACCTCATCATGAGCTAATGGGATCCATAGGATTTATGAGAACAGATCCGCCATACTGATTAGGGGTGCAACTATAGGAGGAATAGAGATAGCAACCAAGTTTTTATGCCTGAGGTTGTCCAAACACCTCTCTACTACATAAGAGGACACCAGCATTATTGTACATTTGGCACATATTAGGCCCTGAAGATTTTGTATTTGGTTATTACTTTTATACTGATCATAGGTTCATTAGGAATGGAAACCATGATGGTGATGTGGAAAGAACCTTAGAGAAGATTTTTTTTGGGGTTATGTTGCAGGTCACTGGTTTTGTTAAGCAGAACTGCTAGAATGAGGTTCTGCATCAGCTGTATTATTTAGCACCGTTCCGCAGCCCCTCACTCTCTCAGAGCTTTCCCTGATCAAAGTCCCTAGTATTCTACACAATTATTTCTTCTTTCCCTACACTGCGCCTGTTGCACTAGATTGCTTGTGCCTTTGTATACTGCATGAAATGAAAGTTTTCTGTCAGGCACTGCATAGACCAGAGGTGGGCAAACTTTTTAACTAGTGGGCCACAATGGGTTCATATATTGGACCCGGGGGCCGGACGAAGAGTAGATGGATGGAGCGTTTGTGTGAATTAATATAAATAAAATTTAAATTTCGTAACATTTAAGGTTTAGTTTAATTCAAAGTAGAAAAGCATAAAGAGAGTTATTGTACAAAACTTTTATGCAATGTATTTCTTTCATAACATAGTATGTATAACTCACCTTCAATTTTAGTGGGAACAGTGTTGTTGGTCTCCGTTTTTTGCTAAGACATCAAAGTCTGGAGTTAGCTTTGTTGTTGCAATTCGCAGAATAGATACTGTGCCAGTATATAGGGCCCTTATAGTGTGACCAATAATGTGACAGTATATAGGGCCCCATAGTGCTTCCCCTCTTCTCCATAGTGCCCCCCATATTGTGCCAGTATATAGGGCCCCCATAGTGCTTCTCTCTTCTCCATAGTGCCAGAAAGTGACTTCATAACTGAACTGGTCCTGAAAAAAAAATGGTGTTTTGGAAATTTTCTTAAATATTTTTTTTTTTTAAGATTTGCTTCTAAACTTCTAATCCTTCTAATGTCCCTTTTATATGGCATCTTAGATTGATGAATGAAAATGGATTCAAAATGGAGGTGACCTGACATTAAATTAAATCTATCTTTTACGCCATCCATAAAATTGGATTATAAAATATTTTAGGTTAAGCACTTTGCCGAATCACTCTGATATCAAAGTGCTTAAAATGGATCTAAGTGCGGGAGAGAGATGTTCAAAGGAAGATTGGAATCCATTAAACATTGATATCATATAAATGATCCAAATCGTTCTTATATTTTTAGGTGGAATTTATTATGACTATAAGATTAAACTTCAGAGGAGAATACACAAGCTCTAAAGTCATCTTTCAAATAGCTAGTGTCACGGAATGTGTACAGGTAACAAGGCAAAGCAACATGTATAAACGACTCGCTGGATCCAAAAACTAAGGAACCAAGGGAGACCCCTGCAGAAGACCTGGCACTTTCCCTGGCTGCTCAGCCTATGCAAAGATCCTAATGGTGGAGGTTTGCATATCCACGAACCTTGACTATAAAGCCCTGAGCACCCTACAATAGTGAGGGGACACGACCACCGGCTCCCTACACAAGACACGGAGGGAGTCAGGGTCATCTGGGATCCAGCAAACAGATATAAACATATAAAAGTACACTTAGCTTTGAAGCAAAGAGGAGGACAGATCAACGTGCACACACACTCCAGGAGGAAATATAAGCCGCTCAGAAAAGCATTCTGAGGAGGCATTTAAAGGGAAGCAATTAAGACATGACAGCTGAGAGAGGCTGACGAGAGGAGGAGCTGAATACCACAACACAGAAATTCAAGGAGGAGGTTCTGAAAGGCCTCTGTCAGAGCTTCTCAGCTGTCTGGTTGTGACAGTACCCCTCCCTCTACGAGTGGACTCCGGACACTCAGAGCCCACCTTCTCAGGATGGGACCTATGGAATGCCCTGATGAGACGAGAGGCCTTAATGTCCGTCACTGGGACCCACATCCTCTCCTCAGGACCATACCCCTCCCACTGAACAAGGTACTGAAGAGAACCGCGGACAAGACGAGAATCCACAATCCTAGAGACCTGGAATTCAAGATTCCCATCAACCATAATCGGAGGAGGAGGCAAAGGCGAGGGTACAATGGGTTGAACATAAGGTTTCAATAAGGACTTATGAAAAACATTATGGATCTTCCAAGTCTGAGGAAGATCAAGACGGTATGCAACAGGATTGATGACAGACAGGATTTTGTAAGGCCCAATAAACCTAGGACCCAACTTCCAGGAGGGAACCTTCAATTTGATATTCTTGGTAGACAACCACACCAGATCACCAACATTCAGGTCCGGACCAAGCACACGTCTCTTATCAGCCACACGCTTATATCTCTCACTCATGCTCTTTAGATTCTCTTGAATCTTTTGCCAAATAGATGACAAAGACGAGGAGAATCTGTCCTCATCAGGTAAACCAGAAGACCCCTCTCCCGAGAAAGTCCCAAACTGTGGATGAAACCCATATGCACCAAAAAATGGTGACTTATCAGAGGACTCCTGACGACGGTTATTTAAAGCAAACTCAGCAAGGGACAAAAAAGAACACCAATCCTCTTGATTCTCCGCCACAAAACAACGCAGATATGTCTCCAGATTCTGATTGACGCGCTCTGTCTGGCCATTCGACTGCGGGTGGAAAGCAGAAGAGAATGACAACCGAACCCCCAAGCGAGAACAGAAAGCCTTCCAGAATCTGGAAACAAACTGCGTGCCCCTATCAGAGACTATGTCTGAAGGAATACCGTGCAACTTGACAATGTGATCAACAAATGCCTGCGCCAGCGTCTTAGCATTGGGCAAACCAGGAAAAGGGATGAAATGCACCATTTTGCTAAAACGGTCCACCACCACCAGAATCACAGTCTTCCCCGAGGAACGAGGCAGGTCCGTGATAAAGTCCATGGACAGATGTGTCCAAGGACGGGAAGGAATGGGTAAGGGAAGGAGAGGACCTGATGGCCGTGAATGAGGGACCTTGGCACGAGCGCAAGTCTCGCAGGCTGCCACAAAACCCTCAACCGACTTACGAAGCGCAGGCCACCAGAATCTCCGAGCGATGAGATCCAGTGTGGCTCTTACCCCCGGGTGCCCAGCAAGGACCGTATCGTGGTGTTCTTTAAAAATCTTGTGTCTTAAAGCGAGAGGCACAAACAACCTCCCAGGAGGACAAAGATCAGGAGCCTCTGACTGGGCTGCCTGCACCTCTGCCTCCAATTCAGGAAAAAGAGCAGAGACCACCACACCTTCAGCCAAAATGGGACCCGGGTCTTCAAAATTCCCGCCTCCCGGAAAACAACGTGACAGGGCATCTGCCTTCACATTCTTAACTCCAGGGCGGAACGTGACAACAAAATTAAACCTAGAAAAGAACAACGACCATCTGGCCTGTCTCGGGTTCAGACGCTTGGCTGACTCCAAGTAGGCCAGATTTTTATGGTCAGTAAATACGGTAATAGGGTGTCTGGCCCCCTCTAGCCAATGGCGCCATTCCTCAAAAGCCAACTTGATGGCCAACAATTCCCTATCTCCCACATCGTAATTTCTCTCTGCGGAGGAGAGTTTTCTTGAGAAAAAGGCACACGGTCGCCAATTGGCAGGAGAGGAACCCTGAGACAAGACCGCCCCCACACCCACCTCAGAAGCATCAACCTCAACTATGAAGGGTAATGAAACATCAGGTTGCACCAAGATGGGAGCGGAAGCAAAACTCTCCTTGATATCAGAAAAGGCCTTACGCGCCTCTACTGACCAAGAAGAAAAATCTACCCCCTTTCTGGTCATATCAGTGAGTGGTTTAACAATAGAAGAATAATTCAAAATGAACTTCCTGTAATAATTGGCAAAGCCCAAAAAACGCATCAGCGCCTTTTGATTCTCAGGAAGCTCCCACTCAAGCACAGCGCGGACCTTCTCGGGGTCCATGCGAAAACCAGAAGCGGAGAGAAGAAACCCCAGAAATTGAATTTCTGGAACCGCAAACACACATTTTTCCAGTTTCGCATATAGTTTATTCTCCCGCAGGATGAGCAAGACCTGACGTAAATGTTCCTTATGAGTTTTGAAATCGGGAGAAAAAATCAAAATGTCATCCAAATACACCAATACAAATTTTCCCATCAAATGATAAAAAATGCTGTTCACGAAATGCTGAAAAACGGCTGGGGCATTCATCAACCCAAAAGGCATAACCAAATTCTCAAAATGGCCCTCAGGGGTATTGAAGGCCGTCTTCCATTCGTCCCCTTCTCTGACCCTGACCAGGTTGTATGCCCCTCTTAAATCTAATTTGGAAAAGACTTTAGCCCCAACAACCTGGTTAAACAGGTCCGGGATCAGAGGAAGCGGATAAGGGTCACGAATTGTGATATTGTTCAGCTCCCTGAAATCCAGACAAGGTCTTAAAGAACCATCTTTTTTCTTAACAAAGAAAAAACCAGCGGCAACAGGTGACTTTGAGGGTCGTATGTGTCCCTTTCTCAGACTCTCAGAGATATAAGTACGCATAGCGATCCTCTCAGGTTGGGAAAGATTGTATAAACGAGATTTAGGCAGCTTGGCGTCTGGGATGAGATTAATAGGGCAATCGTACTCCCTGTGCGGGGGCAAATCCTGAACTCCACTCTCAGAGAAGACATCCGAAAATTCAGAGAGAAAAGATGGTACAGTCTTAGTAGCAACCTCAGAAACAGATGTCGTGAGGCAATTCTCTCTGCAAAAGTCACTCCAACCATTTATTTGCCTTGCTTGCCAATCAATGGTGGGGTTATGTTTAGTGAGCCAGGGTAGCCCCAACACTAGAGGAGTCGGCAAACCGCTAAGGACGAAACATGACACATCCTCAACATGAGCATCACTCACAATTAAACGGATATTGTGAACTATGCCCTTTAATGACTTCTGAGAAAGTGGAGCGGAATCGATAGAAAACACAGGAATATCCTTTCTCAAAGCGCACACCTGGAAACCATGAGTTATCGCAAAGTGATTATCAATGAGATTAACCGCTGCTCCACTATCCACAAAAATCTCACAAAAAATGTTCTTGCTCTCTAGCGCCACCCTAGCCGGCAGGACAAAACGGGAACTACAAGCAAACGGAAAATCTTCAATTTCCGCCTCAATCCTGCCAATAGTAACAGACGGAACATTTTTCAAAGATTTTTTCCTCTTTGTTTCTTTATTATACCCAGAGAACTGCCTGAATCTCCTAGAGGGACAAATATTTGCCAAATGATTAATACCTCCACAACAAAAACAAACCCTCTCATGCGGGCTGAATCTTCTATTGTCAGAAGCAATCAACCCCAGCTGCATGGGCTCCTGCTCAGAAGGGGCTGACAGCGACTGAGACCCCTGCGCAGAGAATGGGACCGCTGCACAGTCCTGGGACCGAGTATGACCGGAAGGAGAGATCTCTCCTCTCTCTCTAAGACGCCTGTCAATACGAACGGCCTGAGACATAGCAGAGTCCAAAGAAATAGGCCTTTCATGAAAGGCAAATGCATCTTTCAATCCCTCTGAAAGACCATGGCAAAATTGACTTCGGAGTGCAGCATCATTCCAACCAGTATCAGCTGCCCAACTCCGAAATTCTGAGCAGTATATTTCTGCGGATTGTTTACCCTGGCATAGGAGACGTAGTCTAGACTCCGCCAGAGCAATACGATCCGGATCATCATATATCTGACCCAGGGCTAAAAAGAATTCATCCACTGAACGGAGGGGCCGTGCCCCCTCCGGCAGCGAAAAGGCCCAGGACTGAGCGTTACCCCTGAGCAGCGATATAATGATCCCCACCCTCCGTTCCTCATCACCAGAAGAATGGGGAAGAAGGCGAAAATGGAGTTTGCAAGCCTCTCTAAAACGCACAAAATTCTCACTACCCCCGGAGAACGTATCCGGGAGCGAGATCTTAGGCTCAGAACAAGCTCCATGAACGCAAGCTGAACCGGTCACTTGAAGCTGAGACAAAGTCTTACGGAGGTCAGCTACCTCCAATGAAAGACCCTGGAAGCGTTCAGCCAAAAGTGAAACCGGATCCATGCTTAAGACGGTTTTGGCGGCTTATAATGTCACGGAATGTGTACAGGTAACAAGGCAAAGCAACATGTATAAACGACTCGCTGGATCCAAAAACTAAGGAACCAAGGGAGACCCCTGCAGAAGACCTGGCACTTTCCCTGGCTGCTCAGCCTATGCAAAGATCCTAATGGTGGAGGTTTGCATATCCACGAACCTTGACTATAAAGCCCTGAGCACCCTACAATAGTGAGGGGACACGACCACCGGCTCCCTACACAAGACACGGAGGGAGTCAGGGTCATCTGGGATCCAGCAAACAGATATAAACATATAAAAGTACACTTAGCTTTGAAGCAAAGAGGAGGACAGATCAACGTGCACACACACTCCAGGAGGAAATATAAGCCGCTCAGAAAAGCATTCTGAGGAGGCATTTAAAGGGAAGCAATTAAGACATGACAGCTGAGAGAGGCTGACGAGAGGAGGAGCTGAATACCACAACACAGAAATTCAAGGAGGAGGTTCTGAAAGGCCTCTGTCAGAGCTTCTCAGCTGTCTGGTTGTGACAGCTAGGTGGTCCTGTATAAAAATGAAAGCAACTGAGAACAGTGGCAGAAAAACCCTTAGAAAATCTAGCAGCTTCCAGCTATCATTTTAGGGCCTCCATGCCACCTCTTTAACATGGGCCCCATCTGATGTCCTTTCAGCCATACAGGACTGTTGAGATGTGTGGCCATCTCCATTGACGTTTATATGAGTTATGAAGACAGTAGACCCAGAAACTCCCTTAGAGAAACCATCAGCTCAATTTAGCCCTCCAAATCCACCAGATTGGCTTTAGAGTAGGTGGTCCTCGATGGTGTTCTTATATGCTCTCTTAGACTTCAGACTGAAGTTAAAAAAGATGTTTATTGTGCAATCCTGTCATATGCCAATAAGCTGTCTCAAGTCAATGAGGCTGACAACTTCTCCCTGAAAGTCAAGCTAACCCCCGAACCCCTGGCCCCTCTCTAATGATTTGCCTTGCCAGTACTAGATCTCCAGAGGCCAGGGGATATTGTTCCCAGTGCTGGCAATATCAATTACATGGCAAGGAGCTGGGTTTAGGCAGGGTTAGCTTGACTTCCAGGGAGAAGTTGCTGGCCGACTTGACTTGAGATAGCTAACTAGCATATTGTAAAATAAACATCTCTTTTACTGCATTCTGAAATCTTAGGGTAGGTTCACACTGAGTCTTTTGAGTGCTGAAAAAAACAGATGTTTGGTTTCAGGATTCCATGTCGTTTTTTTATGTAGTTTTTTTCAGATGCGATTTTTGATACCTTTTTGGATGCCGTTTTTCATCCTGTCCATTTTCAAAGGGAGCCCTGGGTGTGAATTTAAGAATGGACATGGGACTTTTTTCCATGGTGTAGTTTTTAGAACTGCAAGTGGAAAAAAAGCACAGTATAAATTACATGCAGATTCTCCATTGAAATTAATACTGACCTAATGTCACTAACTTTTATGTCCATACTCACCCCCATTCCCCCACTGTGTGATCCAAAACCTGTTGTTCCTTACATTGAGAAGACTCATCCTGAAGTCCTCTCCATTATTTGCATGTGCTGGGCCATTCTCTCAACACAATCCAAGGCCAGTTTGAGGGGAACAGGTGTAAAGATGGATATACAAATTAATGATCTGAGATCAGTGGGAGCAGTACTATTCATGCAAAAAAGCAAGTCACCTACATACTTTACTGGCTTCATAGGATGGATGAATGAATGGCCCTCAGGAAGGATGAGTAGTGGAAATCCTGTAAGGCACCAGGGCAAGTTCTATCCTAAAAATATAGGTATAAAGAGAATATTTTGATGATTGGGAGATATTTGGAAAAAACATATTACAGATAATAATATACAGTATATGTATAGCTCATAACAGAATAGCAGACTAACTTCAGACCTTTTGCTAATTTCATAACTTTTGTTAACTCTAGTTTGTATTGAAATCCTTATAAATCCATATTTAGACTAATGGTGGCTCTAAGGCTGTTGTAAGTAATGAGGATAAAATATTAAAACATATTTAATGAAAAATATAATGAAGCATTTATAAACTAAAGCAACTAATAATTGGTTGTAATGGACTAAAGTCATACCATCTGTTTTTATGAACAGAAGACGCTTCCTCACCTTTACTCTAGTTTTTAATCATCCTTAAAGGCTATGTACACCTTCAGGGACAATTTATTTTTTATGATTGAATTGTTACTTATTTGGGGTTAAAAATAATTTTTTCAATTGGTCTTTATAAAAAAATACTGACTCTTTATGTCACAAAGAGTTAATTGTTTTTCAAGCTGTGCGCATCCTACTTTTACTTTCACTTTGCGTAACACATCTAATAAACCTTATCTTTAAAATTACTAAGAGGTCATAAACACTTATTTAAGAAACATTCTTATCAGTAAGATAAGGATTAAGCTTTGAGTGTTTATAAGGTCTGAGAGCAGAGATAAGGAGCCCATCCATTCCCTACCTGACGGAAGAGAGAGAAAATTCAGATCTTGCAAGTAGAGTATCTCAGCTCTGTACAGAGAAAAGGACTCCAAAAAGACCCATTGAAAAAATGATTTTAGCTCATAATGAGTGCAATGCAATAATAAAAAAATGCCCTCAAATGTGTACATAGCCTTTAAGGTTTTCCACATCATTCTTTATCTGTCTGTCGGTGATGCAAACACAATTGAGTAACCTTTTATTGTTATGTGAACCTAATGACCTTAATATCCCTGATGATACTCTATCGTGTCACCCTATAACCTCATCTTCATATATTTTCTCTGTTCCTCACACTTCTTTTTTATCTTTACTCTTAGGATATACATGTTTGACTTATATATATATTATTTAAACATAACATAGAAATCCCATAGTAAATACATCATTCTGGTAGATCTATTGAGTTTAATATGTGGAACATTTCAGTTAAAAATATACCTCAATGCAATACAGTATATTGTCTATATAGCATATATATTATAAGGCAATTATTTTGGTAAATAAATATTTTATATGGTTTATTAAATAGTTATATTTCTTTTTTATATGTTACACTCCTCCAACACAGTTTTCAACCCTGGAGGACTCCCATTCAGAACAATAGATGCAAAGATAAGCACTTGAGTCCAATACATGTCCATCCTTCATAGAAAAAATCATGAAACACATCGTGTTCCCCAGTCCAAAATAGCTAATTATTGCTATCAAGGCTGTCAATAACTGGGGTTGTTCAATGCAGATAAGAACTATAGAATCTCATATGCATGTATTATTTTCATACTCTTGGCCTCTGTTTGTATTCAGTTCATAGCTTCCATTTATACAGGATCTATGGCAGTTCTATTATGATAAGTCATGAACCATCATAATCATCTGTTATCTGTTAGGATCCATTGTTAACCTCTTTACTTGCAATAAACCCAAAAGGTTTTCAATCATCTGTTTTCTTTTACTGCATGGAGTATCGCATGCAATCAATACAAATGTAGATCTGACAGAAAGCATGACCCGTAGGTGATCTCCACCGAAAAAGAAAGATGACGTGTGAGTGGAAACGTCATGTCACCACTTCCAGCCTGATGATCATGGGAGTCATAGCACTTGATCATCGGGACCTTCTCCTCCTTAATTTTTTTATTGGACAACCCATTTAATGTCTGATAAATCCCCATA
The DNA here is from genome assembly GCF_014858855.1 of Bufo gargarizans. Lineage (NCBI taxonomy): Eukaryota > Metazoa > Chordata > Amphibia > Anura > Bufonidae > Bufo > Bufo gargarizans. The sequence goes on from NW_025334355.1 coordinate 209,070, forward strand.
TATCTCAGTCAGGAGGTCCAGGGCTATCAAAGTTCCACATTTATTGCTTATAACATCATATATTGGTAACAAATATGGTACTATAGAACAGTGTCTGACTTGGGTTCTTTGAGCCCACCAGAGAAAATGATTCTTGGGGCCCAAACTCCAATATTACCAGTAAGGTCTAATAGTTTTCGAATCAAAGATATCAGCCCTAATGGCAAGTAATTATCTCCAAAGTTATCTTCAAATGGTTTTTGTTTCTTCTGGACCACTGAGGCCCACAACTGTATCACAGCCTGGGCCCACCAAAGGATCCTCTGGTACTCTAGTGGGCCAGTCTGACCTTGCTTTAGAAGGACATTTTCATGTAATATGGGAAACATTGATCCTGTCTGTGAACATTAGAGATGAGCAAATTTTTCAAAAATTTGATTTGGCCGGTTCGCAGAATTTTTTTTGCGGCGATTCGCGTTAAAAACTGCTAGTTTCCTGGCTGCTGAGAGCCTTTATATGGTGTAGAACACTGTGCCTTGCAGTAACACGCAGAGGCAGTCTGCTTTGGTAGTGAAATAATACTGTGAGTTAGTATGACAAGCACTTAGAATCACTGCACACTTCACTTATTTGCGCTGTCATGGGGCCAAAACTGACCAAATAACTCAAGTGTCAACTCAGCCTTACAGGTAGATGTTAGCGTCAAGAAGAAGCGCACCCCTTTTACACCGTTATCAGCTGATTCCACATAGATGCCTACAGAACCTGCTCTATTAGACGCTTATACAAGTAGAGCCCCTCGACAGAACAATTAACCCCAAAAAATTGATTCAGTCTGTGGAGCATAAGCCTTCACTCGGTCAGCATTTGCTCAATAATCCATCACTATTGCTAAAGCCCCAAAAAAACGGAGTGGATCTAAAACAGAGATGAAACATTAATGGAATATTTGCATGTCTTCTGTGTTTTCTACCCACTCCTGCTTTTGGCTACCAAATCATAAGCCAATTCTGATGGGACCATACAGGCCTTAAAGCTGCTACAAAGACAGGACCCATTGTGCGTCTCATTTTTCCTTCCTTTTGACAGATCAGAAGTGTCAAATAAATGATGATGTCAGCCAGGCCGAAAGCCAAAATAGTGGACCAGTCATTAAGTGGGGAGGGTGGGAACAGCATGAAGAGACCACAGAGTGGGCCAATGACTGGGTCTGGAGGTGGAAGCAGTATGAGGAGGCCACCGAGTGGCACAATGACAGAGTCTGTAGGTGGCGGCAGCATGAGGAGACCACAGAGCCGCACATTGACAGAGTCTGGAGGTGGCAGCAGCATGAGGAGACCACAGAGCGGCACAATGACAGTCTGGAGGTGGCAGCAGTATGATGAGACCACAGAGCGGCACAGTGACAGAGTCTGGATGTGGCAGCAGAAGCAGCATCAGGAGCAGGCCACAGAGTGGCACAATGACTGAGCCTGGTGGCGGCAGCAGCAGTAGCATCAGGAGGTGGCCACAGAGTGGCACAATGACAGAGTGTGTAGGCAGCAGCAGCATGAGTAGGCCAAAGAGTGGCACAATCACTGAGTCTGGAAGTGGCGGCAGTAGCAGCATCATCAGGAGGAGGCCACAGAGTGGCACAATGACAGAGTCTGGAGTTGGCAGCAGCATGAGGAGACCACAGAGCTGAACAATGACAGAGTCTGGAGGTGGCGGCAGCATGAGTAGGCCACAGAGTGGCACAATGACCGAGTCTGGAGGTGGCAGCAGCAGCAGGAGGAGGCCACAGAGTGGCACGATGACAATGTGTGGGGGTGGCAGCAGCATGAGTAGGCCACAGAGTGGCACAATGACCGAGTCTGGAGATGGCAGCAGCAGCAGCATCAGGAGGAGGCCACAGAGTGGCACAATGACAGAGTCTGGAGTTGGCAGCAGCATGAGGAGACCACAGAGCGGAACAATGACAGAGTCTGGAGGTGGTGGCAGCAACATAGAGTGTCAAGGTGACATACTGTGTAGGTAGGTGGCAATACCAGTACCCGCTGAAGATGGTGGGTGAAAGAAGGAGCACTTGGCATCAGATGTGTGGCATCAGGCAGGTAACAGCATCAGAATAGTAGTTGAGGCAGGTGGCCAGAAGAAACCGGCCTCTTTTGTCAAATTGTTGGTGTGGCACAATGGATGATCTAGTCTGAGGCATCAGGCATTGGTATGTGGAAATCCTGGATGATCCACGCGTGATTCATTTTGATGCAGTGTCCCACTATGTGCTATATGTGGACACTTTAAACTCTTGTTAAATGTCATATCAAATGTATTGTGGTATCATGCTGTAATTCCCTTTAACAGGCTGGCAGTGTCATTTACCTTTATTCGCCCCTAGGTGGTGCTGGCACCACTTATGTATATAGCTTGGGGGGGGGGGTCAATTCTGTGTGTGTGTTGAGAATGAAGAGAGGAGGAAGTTAATGGAGGAGGTGGAAATTAGTTTTTTCACCGAAATAATTCACAATTTTTTTTACCGCATATAAGTGGAGCGCTTAACGCTGAATGAAATTTGTTTTTCCACTAAAATAAGTCCCAAAAGATTTTACAGCATATAAGTGCAGCGCTGAACACTGAATACAATTAATTTTTACACCGAAATAAGTCACAAAAGATTTTACCGCATATAAATGGAGCGCTGAACGCTGAATGAAATTAGTTTTTCCACCAAAATAATTCACAAAAGATTTAACCGCATATAACTGCAGCGCTGAACGCTAAAATAAATTTGTTTTTCAATCGAAATTATTCACAAAAGATTTTACCGCATATAAGTGCAGCGCTGAACGCTGAATAAAATTAATTTTTCTACCAAAATGTTTCAATAAAGATTTTACCACATATAACGGAGCACGGAGATGGAAAGGGTCTTCGGATTCCCCGCTGTTCCCGATAGCAGCTCCTGGGAAGCTCATAGAGCGTTCCGGTCATCCGGCATCTATTCGCTCTGCTGAAGGATTATTTTGAAAGTATGTAGAAGCCACACGGGGCCCCCACTCTGCAGATTTATCATGGAGATATCATGGAGATTTTACCGCATATAACCGCAGCGCTGACCCCTGAATAAATGTTGTTTTTCAACCAAAATACTTCAATAAAGATTTTACCACATATAACCGCCACACTGACTGACTGCTACTGCCGCTACTGCCGTGAACCCCTGTACCATTACTTCCCGGGTTGGTAGACTGCTGCTAAGCAGGTGCTCTACCCCGGGCATGTTTGGCTCCCGATCTCCCACTGCTGCCACCCTGCTGAATCCCAGCCATGCTTTCAACACATATAACTGCCAACGTAAACTGAGAATGTATTTTTCTGTTTGCACTCAAATAGGCCACCAAACGCTTTCAACACATATAACCGCCGCCGATGTGAACTGAGAATGCATTTTTCAGTTTGTACTGAAATAGACCACTAAACGCTTTCAACACATAAAACTGCCGCCGACATGAACTGAAAATGTATTTTTCTTTTTGTACTGAAATAGGCCACTAAACACTTTTAACACATATAACCGCCGTCGACATGAACTGAGAATGTATTTTTCTTTTTGTACTGAAATAGGCCACTAAACACTTTCAACACATATAACCGCCGCCGACGTAAACTGAGAATGTATTTTTCTGTTTGTACTGAAATAGGCCACTAAACGCTTTCAACACATATAACCGCTGCCAACGTGAACTAAGAATGCATTTTTCTTTTTGCACTGAAATACAAAATAACACATATAACCGCCGCACTGACTGACTGCTACCACGGCTAGTTCCGTGAACCCCTGCACCACTACTTCCCGGGTAGGTAGGCTGCTGTGAAGCAGGTGCTCTACTCCGGGCACGTTTGTCTCCTGACCTCCCACTGTTGCCACCCTGCTGACTCCCAGCCATGCTTTCAACACATAAACCGCTGACATGAACTGAGAATATATTTTTCTTTATGTACTGAAATAGGCCAGTAAACGCTTTCAGCAGAAATAAATGCACCAGTGAAGTGCGCATATATTTTTCTTTCTGTACTAAAATAGGCCACTGAACTCTTTTGCCACAAATAAGTGCACCAGTGAAATGCGTATACTGTATATATTTTTTACTGTAATACGCCCAGAAATAACTGCAGAAATGCACTGAGCACATAGCTCGGCCACACTCAGCAGGAACAGACAGCAGCAGGTTCTTTGTTTGCAGCAGGAATGTGTTCCCAGGAATGGGCCCCCACCAGACCTGGGCAACAACAAAAATAAACTTAGACACTCCTGAAAGCAGCAGCAGGTTTTTTATTTGCAGCAGGAATGTGTTCCCAGGAATGGGCCCCCACCAGACCTGGGCAGCAACAAAAATAAACTTTGACACCTCTTACAGCAGCAGGTTCGTTGTCTAGAGCAGGAATGTGCTCCCATGCATACAAAATGCAATATTTTCCTTTGACAAAATTGTTTATCGATTGTATTTTAAGTGTGTACAGCCCACAATAAATTAGTACCGGTCTGCTCTCAGTTTTCCTATCGGGCATATCGAGTCTAGAGAAGAACTCTGTGGTAACCAGCCTGCTGCACCGTGTGCTGATTCCTCCAAGCCAGAGGGCAGCAGTACTGGCAAGGTTTAGCAGTGGCCCTGTCATCCTCCTTTTGTCTGTGAAGAGTCATGGTTACCGACGGTTGCACAACCTATACATGATCAGCGACACAAGCACACCGGGCTTCAGCCATTGGCAGCACCCAGCCGTCCTCTGCCCATCAGTGCACAGAAGCCAGTGAGGAAACAGCTTGCCTCGGCCCGGGAGTGGAAGTGTCCCCGTCTCTGCCGTTGGGAATGGTTCCCCTTCCCTCGGTGCTGACTCCGGGTCCTCGGCGGCTGCCACCAGTGCGCAGCCCGGATCATCGATCGCAGGTAATGCTGCTGAATAAGCCTTTAGCTGCAAGGCTTGGCCACACTCGGGGGGTAGTGTCACACAGGCCGGGACAGACTTCGCCAGGAAGGGTCTGACAGGCACCGGGTAGCACACTGTCATCCAGCAGAGGGGGGGTTGTAGTCTGTTTTGAAGGCACCATGTGTTCTCGAGTTACATCTCACAGCCGGTAAACTTACCCCCACAAAACAAATGCAGCTTTGCTTCATCTTTGCGGACTTGACATAGAAAATCAGATTCTGGAGGTTCAAGAAAAACGTACAGTAATCCGGTCCTATACAATTCAGATGTCTGGAGGGGGAGAAGAATGCAGGGCTTCCAGGGAGAGATGGGGTAGATAGATATATACATGTTGTCCATCATGCTATAATCTATCTATCTATCTATGGAACACTGCTGATTTAGGACTCGTTCATTTTGATAAATGTCAGTCTTTCCATGGAGTCAGTGGACAGACGGGTCCGCTTGTCGGTGACCACCCGGCTGCCCATCTTGGTTGCCTGCTCGAATGGGGCCAACACGTGGCAGACCTGGTGTAACTGCCCCCACTCCGCATTGGTGATGTAAGGGAGTGGATGTGATGGCCCGGAAGTGACTTGGTCCAGCAGGTATTCTTTCACCGCCCATTGCTGCTCCAACAACCTCTCCAGCATGTGGAGGGTGGAGTTCCACTGCGTCACGCTGTCCACAATCAGCCTGTGAGGTGGCAGACTGTTGTCCTTCTGCAGTTTGGACAGGGACGCAGTGGCGGTTGGGGAGTGTCGAAAGTGGCTGGCAATCCTACGTACCCTTGGCACGATGTCGCTCAACCTTGGGTATGTTTGTAGTAACTTCTGTACCACAAGGTTGAGGACATGTGCCATGCACGGCACGTGTGTGAGACTGCCAGCATGGAGGGCGGCGAGGAGGATGCTGCCGTTGTCACAGACAACTATACCTGCCTGGAGCCTTCGAGGTGTCAGCCACTTGTGGACCTGACCCTGGAGGGCGGCCAGAACATCAGGTCCAGTGTGTCTCTGTTCCCCTAAGGTCACAAGCTGGAGCACGGCCTGGTAGCGGACGTGCCCCACACTTGCATAGCTATGAGGACACTTGCTGGGGAGCTTAGCAGCAGTGGAGACAGTGGCTTGAGGGAGAGCAGCAGTTCTCCTCTGGACACCCCGGGGCGGCACCACAAACTAAGATGCCGCCACATATGATGATCCCTCCCCGGAGCCTCGGAGGGACACCCAATGGGCAGTAAAGCTTATGTATCGTCCCTGCCCATGTCTGCTAGTTCAGGCATCCATTTTCAGATGTACCCTGTCGCTGACAGCGTGATCCAGCGACAGGGATACATTCTGCACAATGTGCTGGTGTAGGGTAGGGACTCCGGTCCTGGCAAAGAAATGTCGGCTGGGGACACTCCATCTGGGTTAGGCCTGCTCCAACATTTGCCGGAATGGATTGCAGTCCACAATATTGAAGGGCAGCAGATGTTGGGTGATAACCCTTGCCAAACGCCCATTGAGTGAACACAAGCGTCGGTCCCCGGGGGTGTAGGGCGCAGTGCATTCAAATGCATTCGGCAACCAAAGGCTGGCGCCGGACGGCAGTGGAGGCTATAGAGGAGGGTGCAGAGGAGGCAGATGTCTGGCTGCCGGTACCAGTATCTCTAGAAGAGGGAGTGGGGGAGTGGGAATGCATTGTTGGAAGGGGGTGGGGTGGCTGCAGGACAGTGGCAAGAGCTGCTGTCCCCTGGCACTTCTGCTGGTGCTGCTACGACCACCCTGCAACTGTTCCCACTCCCGCCAATGGTTGACTCTCAGGTGCTGAATAAGGGCAGTGGTACCCAGCCGAGCAACAGACCTCCCTCTCCTCACCCTGGCATGGCACAGCTGACAGATGGCAATTGTCAAATCGTCTGCTGCCAGGGTGAAGTAAGCCCAAACAGGCGACTTAAGCACCGATCTCCTGTCAGATGGGGTGGTGCTGGTTTGCGCCTGTTCGGGCTCGGTGCGCACAGGTGGAGCTGGCACCTGCTGCTGCTGCTACTACCATTGGAGTCCCAACCTAAATAAAATAGACACAAAACTCCACATCACAGGCAAAACAAATATATATATATTTTTTTCAATGACAAAACACGCAGACAATAATCTCTCCCTAGTACAAGAAACAAAAGGTCCAGCAATATAATATAATCAGTATAATCAAATTCCTTACAGCAAAAAAATCTATGGTCCATCAAAAAAAAATGAAAACTCTTAAAATCATTAACTTTATTTCATCTGTTTAAAAAATGGGAATATACGCTCCCGGTAATAAATTGATCTATTGGCCAATAATGTGATACAGTTAGGACCAGACATACACAGAAAATCAGGGGACCTACCAGGATCAGAATGGGGGAGGGGACCTAACTGGCCCTTCACTTACCCTATCTGAGCCCTCAGCCCAGGGACGACCCTAGATGGTAGGGACTTCCTGTCCTTGTACCTAGGCTGAGTAACCCTGGTTGCCCCTATTGAGAATATACAACAATTCACAAACCCAGTGTAAATATTAGTATTAACTAAATTAATCTTCTATCTAGCTTGTATATGTGACACCTTGACGCGTTTCTCCCTATAGTACGGGTTCTTCAGGAGGTAAATCTTATGGGTCACAATTGTGTAAATATAAATCAGATAGAAAATTGATATTAGTTGCAGCATAGGTAATCATATATGTAAATCACGTCTTCCAGAAGATACGCCGAAATATGATTCCATGTAATTTCAGGTGAAGAAATGATAATCTGTGAACAAAAGCCAAAAAAACTACCTAAGAGATTACATACAACAAGATGGTGATGACACCTGTCTATAGGCCACAAATTATCACGTACAAGTCGAGAGGCGGTTCCCTGACAATGCGATCACTACCCACGACATGATTTCTGATTGTAGTAATACCAATACGGGATCCACGGTCCTGTGAATACCGTAGGCATGTATGGTACAGAACTTTGTTCACCAAATAAGCGTAAGCATTACAAGAAAAAAATCAGCTATTTACATTGGAAGACGGCACACCATGAGTGTCCACTATGCCCATGTCGCAATGGACTGGCTGGTCAGATACCTGCTGTCAATTTAAGTAGGACGACCAGTTCCCACCATTTGAAAAGGTTTCTTCCCCCTGATGTATGATAGGTTCACTGGAGGCAATGTCACCGCTCTGCAGTGTCATGTGGTACTTGTCAGGTGCACCGTGTGACACGCATACATATCCTGCCTGTGGAACGCAAACCTGCCGTCACCAAGATGCCGGCCGTAATGCCAGGCTAGCACTCCATGGAGTCATGTGACGTGTGACACGCATCAACTTCTTGTACAGTACAGACCAAAAGTTTGGACACACCTTCTCATTCAAAGAGTTTTCTTTATTTTCATGACTATGAAAATTGTAGATTCACACTGAAGGCATCAAAACTATGAATTAACACATGTGGAATTATATACATAACAAAAAAGTGTGAAACAACTGAAAATATGTCATATTCTAGGTTCTTCAAAGTAGCCACCTTTTGCTTTGATTACTGCTTTGCACACTCTTGGCATTCTCTTGATGAGCTTCAAGAGGTAGTCACCTGAAATGGTTTTCACTTCACAGGTGTGCCCTGTCAGGTTTAATAAGTGGGATTTCTTGCCTTATAAATGGGGTTGGGACCATCAGTTGCGTTGTGGAGAAGTCAGGTGGATACACAGCTGATAGTCCTACTGAATAGACTGTTAGAATTTGTATTATGGCAAGAAAAAAAGCAGCTAAGTAAAGAAAAACGAGTGGCCATCATTACTTTAAGAAATGAAGGTCAGTCAGTCTGAAAAATTGGGAAAACTTTGAAAGTGTCCCCAAGTGCAGTCACAAAAACCATCAAGCGCTACAAAGAAACTGGCTCACATGTGGACCTGCCCCAGGAAAGGAAGACCAAGAGTCACCTCTGCTGCGGAGGATAAGTTCATCCGAGTCACCAGCCTCAGAAATCGCAGGTTAACAGCAGCTCAGATTAGAGACCAGGTCAATGCCACACAGAGTTCTAGCAGCAGACACATCTCTAGAACAACTGTTAAGAGGAGACTGTGTGAATCAGGCCTTCATGGTAGAATATCTGCTAGGAAACCACTGCTAAGGACAGGCAACAAGCAGAAGAGACTTGTTTGGGCTAAAGAACTACAAGGAATGGACATTAGACCAGTGGAAATCTGTGCTTTGGTCTGATGAGTCCAAATTTGAGATCTTTGGTTCCAACCACCGTGTCTTTGTGCGACGCAGAAAAGGTGAACGGATGGACTCTACATGCCTGGTTCCCACCGTGAAGCATGGAGGAGGAGGTGTGATGGTGTGGGGGTGCTTTGCTGGTGACACTGTTGGGGATTTATTCAAAATTGAAGGCATACTGAACCAGCATGGCTACCACAGCATCTTGCAGCGGCATGCTATTCCATCCGGTTTGCGTTTAGTTGGACCATCATTTATTTTTCAACAGGACAATGACCCCAAACACACCTCCAGGCTGTGTAAGGGCTATTTGACCATGAAGGAGAGTGATGGGGTGCTGCGCCAGATGACCTGGCCTCCACAGTCACCGGACCTGAACCCAATCGAGATGGTTTGGGGTGAGCTGGACCGCAGAGTGAAGGCAAAAGGGCCAACAAGTGCTAAGCATCTCTGGGAACTCCTTCAAGACTGTTGGAAGACCATTTCAGGTGACTACCTCTTGAAGCTCATCAAGAGAATGCCAAGAGTGTGCAAAGCAGTAATCAAAGCAAAAGGTGGCTACTTTGAAGAACCTAGAATATGACATATTTTCAGTTGTTTCACACTTTTTTGTTATGTATATAATTCCACATGTGTTAATTCATAGTTTTGATGCCTTCAGTGTGAATCTACAATTTTCATAGTCATGAAAATAAAGAAAACTCTTTGAATGAGAAGGTGTGTCCAAACTTTTGGTCTGTACTGTACATGGAACGCAAACTGCCGAGATCCGCATTCATGATACTAGTACAGCTAAAAAAGCCGATAATAGGCGCTTGTGCATTACAGGTATAACGAATGTCCGTTAATCACAGCAAGAGGATATTGATAGAAAAAGGAATATTATAAAAAAAAGGGATATTGTAAAAAACGGGGATATTATCAAAGAAAAGAAACATGTAAATATTGGTACAATAGTAAATAGTGCTCCCTAATATAGGGTAACTACATAGGAAATTATAAGCTGAACACCAGCTAAAAAATGGTAATATATTAATCCGATATGAATATCCGGGGGGTTATTATAGGACCATAGGGACCAACAATTACGTTAAAGGCTGATTCATATCCCTATTGGGAGAAATTCAACAGTACCCACATATGTAATTATTAAATCCCCAATATGATACGGGGGAAAATTAGACTGCACATATGTTGCATTTCCTTAGCGGGTGAAATTAGGCGAGAAAGGGAGAATATGTATCTCCATATATACGATTGGTCACAAAAATAAAGAAATTGAGGAAAAATAACCTCCTCAAAATAAGATGAACAAATTTCTGATGCTTCCCACATCCAGGACACGGTCTAGGGGTATAGGAACACTGAGGGGGGCCTATCAGACTAAAGGTTCCAAGGGTGATCAAATATTGTCTCAGTCTTAAAGGAAGCAACCAAATGTAAGCCTCTCGTTCAAGCCAAGAGGGGACTGGGCCCGAAAACTATATATCCATTTGCATTCTTTTTGCTAAATTTTTCAATCCCAGTCCCCCCCCTCTCGGGGACGGAGGTACTACCTCAAGCACAGAAAACTTCCAATACATGGGATGCCACTGGAGTAGCATTTTTCTTCAGAACATCATTGATGTGCTCACACACCCTTCTGTATAACTCTCTAATAGTTTTCCTGATGTAATCCATCGGGCACGGGCATTGGCAATTATATAGCTCCCTTACTTCTACAATTGATAAAGTCCCTTATCACTGTGACCTGCCCTGTCGCTGAACTCAAAATGGTCTTAGAGTTGGAGATAAACTCAAAGGTTTTGCACGACCCACATCTGAACATACCATTGGACTTACAACCTAACCATGTTCCTGCTATCTTGGGTGGTGTATAATGACTACTAACTAACTTATCTCTCAGGCTTCTACCTTTGCGATATGTTATGCTAGGATGGTCTGTTACAACTTCAGAGAGGTCTGAATCCATGGACAAAATTGGCCATTATCTCGTAAGGATGTCCCTTGCTGCATCAATTATGGAAATCAGTCTAATTGGGGATTAGCAATTGCTGTCCCTCCGTCGTGGGACCAGTAAGTTATCAAGAGTTTGTTCCTGTGCATATTTATAGGCATCCGCCAGGACCGGTTTAGGGTAACCCCTATCGCAGAACCTTTTCCTCAATTTATTAGCCTCCCAATAGAATGCTTCATTCTCTGAACAATTCCTCTGTACCCGGAGGTATTGACCTTTAGGAATGTCCCTTTTCTGAGGTGTGGGTTGGTGACTATTGCAATGAAGAATAGAGTTGGTGGCTGTTTCCTTACTGAAAATAGTTGACTTAAGCCTGTCACCATATTTGTATATCCTAACATCCAAGAAAGTTATGGCCTCCTGTTGTAACTCAAAGGTAAATTTCATGCCTATTGTGTTGTCATTAAATTCCTGGAGGAGCTCTATAAACTCTTCTCTCCCTCCTTTCCAGATTATGAACATGTCATCTATGTAACGTGTCCAAAACAATATTTTATCTTCCCACCAGACAGGGTGGTCCGGAAACACGATCGTATCCTCCCACCAGCCCAGGAAGAGATTAGCATAAGCAGGAGCACACGGGCTCCCCATAGCTGTCCCCCTGAGCTGGTGGTAGAATTGTGCATTAAAAAGAAAGAAATTATGGGTCAAAGTGAACTTCAGCAAATCAAGAATAAAGGTATTATGTTCTCCACAATGTACCTCTCTGGACTTAAGATAATATATAATTGCCGTGAGTCCTTTTTCATGAGGGATCGAACTATATAATGACTCTACGTCAATACTAGCTAGGAGGCAGTGGGAATCTATATTGATGGTCTCTATTTTATTGAGTAGGTCCATGGTAACGACGTCACAAATTGTTGGAGGACTCTATCGAGATATACACCACAGTTCTGAATAAGGGATCCCACCCCTGAGACAATTGGGCGCCCTTTCAAAGGAGACATCCCCTTATGGACTTTGGGAAGTCCATAAAAGGTTGCTATACAGGGTTTTTTTGGCCATAAAAAATTATACTCGGCTGTGCTGATCACTCGATTATTAAGGCCTTCAGTCAAAATGCTTTTAAGGTCAAGTACAAGAAACCCTAAAACAGTAACACTAAAACACAAACCATTATTTATTTATTTTTTTCACAGACAAAAGACGCAGACAATAATCCCTTCCTAGCAAACGAAACCCTAAAAAAACTCTTACACTAAAACCCAGGCAGACTTTTTTTTTGTTTTTTCACAGACAAAAGACGCAGACAATAATCCCTCCCTAAAAACAAAACCCTAAAACTGTTACACTAAAACACAGGCAAAGACTTTTTTTTTTTCACAGACAAAAGACGCAGACAATAATCCCTCCCTAAAAAACGAAACCCTAAAACTGTTACATTAAAACACAGGCGAATACTTTTTTTTTAGTTTTTTTTCACAGACAAAAGACGCAGACAATCCTAGCACACAAAAACCTAAAACACAAAAAAATAAAAAAAATTCACTGACTAAACAGACAGCAAAAGGCTACATTATACCTCTATTAGTGTTGAGCAAGCATGCTCGGCTGAACACCAGTTCAGCTCGAGCATCGCTATGCTCGGCACATAGCGGAGTTCGGCCGAACACCATGTGTGCTCGAGCGGGATGTATTTAAATACAGGCTAAAGCTATATATGGAGTCAGAGCAGGGACTCCTAAGCCTTGGACCACACTGAGGGATTCCCTCACTGTACAGCGATAGAAATAGAGACTATTATTTCTGATGAAAGCGTATAGGGGCGTATTTCAGTACTACAAGAAAAATATAACTAACCTACACTATCTACCACTAAATATCTGGATTATATATGAGGTATCAGAAGTATTATAAAACAGCCATTCAGCACAACAAAATTATCACTTTCCTCTCTCTCTCTCACAACTGCATCTAAAAGCACAAAATGGCTGCTGGAAATTTTCTTATATAGTAAGGGGTAGGCAACTTTCCTATTGTTTGCTAGGGAAGTTGCTAAGCTCTTGCAGCTTTCTCATTGGTAAACAAGCTAGAAGCAGGTAGGAATCATGTGTACTGTGGAAAAAAAATCTAGAATATTCAAAATTATGAATATATAGCGCATATATATGCAAATTCTCGAAGTGCCGATATTCGCGATTAATATTCGCGTTTCGAATATTCACGCTCAACACTAGTAGTACTGAAATACGCCCCTATACGCTTTCACCAGAAATAACTGCAACAGTGCAGTGCGTGTATATTTTTCCTTTTTCACTGTAATACGCCCCTATACCCTTTCAACAGAAATAACTGCAGAAGTGAACTGAGAATATATTTTTCTTGTAGTACTGAAATACGCCCCTATATGCTTTTACCAGAAATAACTGCAGAAATGCACTGAGAATATATTTTTCTTGTAGTACTGAAATACGCCCCTATACGCTTTTACCAGAAATAACTGCAACAGTGTAGTGCGTATATATTTTTCATTTTTTTACTGTAATACGCCCCTATACGCTTTCAACAGAAATAACTGCAGAAGTGAACTGAGAATATATTTTTCTTGTTGTACTGGAATCCGACCCTATACACTTTGACCAGAAAAAACTTAAAGAGTGAAGTGTGTATATATTTCTCTTGTAGTACTGAAATACGCTCCTATACACTTTCACCAGAAATAACTGCAACAGTGCAGTGCGTATATATTTTTCTTTTTTTACTATAATATGCCCCTATACGCTTTCAACAGAAATAACTGCAGAAGTGAACTGAGAATATGTTTTTCTTGTTGGACTAAAATAGGCCACTATACGCTTTCACCAGAATTAACTGCACAAATGCACTGAGAATATATTTTTCTTGTTGTACTGGAATACGACCCTATACGCTTTGACCAGAAAAAACGTAAAGATTGCAGTGCGTATATTATTTATTTATTTTTTTACTGAAATATGCCCCTATACTCTTTCACCAGAAATAACTGCAGAAGTGAAATGTGTATATATTTCTTTTGTAGTACTGATATAAGATACTAAAGATACTAAAGGCTTTTCAACATAGCACTTGCAGCCCAATAACAAATAGCTGGAATGACAAAGCTGTCTAATGGTTATTTGGATCCCCAAATAATCGTTCCTTGCACTTGTAAATCGTTTTCCAATCAATGTCCCTAGCGCCTTCTGACGTCTCTCCCTGCACTAAGATACTGTAAAATGATTACTCCCTATTCTTTCCCTGCACTTATAAATCGTTTTTTCTGTTTTTTTTTTCTACAATGAGGTTTTTCCAATTGCTGTTCCTAGCGCCGTCACACGTCTGTCCCTGCACTCTGAATGCTGGAAAATGGCAGAATTTGAAATGGCTGCCGTATTTATAGGGCTGTGACATCACAGGGCTGGGTGGCTGCTGATTGGCTGCATGCAGGCATGTCAATCTGGGTGATCCCACCTTCCCGGAGTTCCTTGCCCCATGTCCTCAGTCCTCACACGTGTAGCCACCAGTTTAGGAAAATTGCGATTCATTACCACGAAGTGCGAGGAAATTCACATTCATTGCAAATCGAATTTTTCCTGAAATTCGGATCGAATTCTACTTTATCAGCTTCGATTCGCTCATCTCTAGTGAACATCAAGGACAGTTCTAAAGTTTTATGATTAGCATTAAGTGACACATTATGTACTTTGCCTTGCTTAGAATTATTTGCCATTTATCATTCTCAATACATCCTAACTCTCCCCCCATTTCTCCCGGATCCTAAAATTAATTTTTTCAGGAGTGTCATTTTAGCCTTGAAAACAGTATTTAAAAGGATTTCCAAACTGTCCACTCTGTTTTATGGAAGGCATCATAAATCTGATTATATTGAAAGTAATTATTTTCTGGTGTCGAAAGTTCCATTCTGATCATTTCAAATGTTCTTAATTTACCCTTCAAATCTACATTATACCTTTTCATCCTATCATGCTTGAAAATATTCCAAATTGGTGACTGTGAACTGTCTCCAATGTAGCCATAAAACATTTTAATCCAAAGCCATATTTTATTTCTCATTGGATCTTAAACCATTTTTTTTTATATGAGGTTGGGTAATTCAGAGCCACCTGAAAGTGGCCCGTAAGTCTAATTTTGCTAATCTTTCAAGTCTTCCATTTGTACGTATGATGTTGATAACATGATCTGCTTGTGAGATGACATTGGTGAAGTCTATGATCTATGAAGTGTATGAACCAATAATTTTCAGAATTAAAAGATTACTTAAAATTTGATGCAAATCCCAAGCAAAAGAAGTTTCAAATCAATTGCAATATGCTTAAAAGTATCAGTAGCAAAGATTCTCTGGGCATTGCCAATGGAGTTTATACCTCTCTATAAGAAACCTTTCGTTCTGGAATCAGGAGTGGTTGTGTATCACAAACTTTACCAATGCAATCTTCTTGCAATGTATGGAAGACATATTTGAAGATTATTTTGCAGCTTACATGCATGGCACAACTAGCAGGAAGGTCTTACTGATGGTACATGTATGGAGCACTGGTGGCACTTGATCAGGAGTTGACTGGGTGCCATAAGCAGAAGGTATCAATTGTAGCATACAGCTGGCGCCATGCCCAGGATCAGAGATAGCTCTGATCCCAAATTTTGAACCCCTTAGATGATGTGGTCAATAGCTACTATAGAATCTAAAGGTATTTCACAGTGCAAACCCAGCCCCGTCAACACCCCCTTCCCCCACACACTAAATTTGATGGGTTCTCATGGCAGCCAGAGATCCAATGAAGGGCCCTGGCTCTGCCAGTTTTGCACACCTAACACAAGACTAATGGCAACAGCATTTATATCACTTGGTGAAAGTGATGTACCCTAGTAGAAGGGGTATCTGCAATTGTTTGGTAATATACTGTATGGTAATGTTATGTTATACACTGCTATGTAATGTGACACACTCATTATGCTTAAGCATGAGGCAGGCATGGCCAGAGTTATCAATCCTGACCCAACCCTCTCTGGAGCTTAGAAAGTAGGCTGGTCAATCTCACTAATTCCAGAAGATTCTTGTTGTGCTAGGAGTAGGGAATGTGAGGACAGACTTGGAAGAGGCAGGGAGCAGACACTAGGTGCTCCTTGTTTCAGGCTTTTAGCCTCAATGCTTCTGGAAAAATTGACTCAGTGATGATGCCACTTCTTTTTCTGGAGGCGGTAAATGATCTCAACCCCCAAAGTCATGGAAAAATCCGCCCAAACCAGTAAAATAAGCCATTTTCTCCTCCAGATGACAAAAACATCCACTTGGCTTGATTGATGCTTTCTTAAAGGGGTTATCCCATGACTAATGTGAAAAATTAAAATCAGACATCATATAGCACATGACAACACCTTTCTAACAAAGCTAGAACCAGCTCTACACCTCACATGGATCCAGACATCTCCACATTCATTGCTCTGCTAGATTTATATCAAGATGAAAACTAAAGGGGAGTGTCTTTTCTGCTGTAAATCAGGGGGCGAGTCCATGCTATCCCTATCACAGCTCAGGAGGCAGTTGAAGGATGAAACTGAGCATGTGCGGCCATCTCAGTGAGCAGGTCAAAGAAATAAGGAAAAAAACAGCAGGTGGCGCTATACAGATACATTTTATTGAATAACTCAGTGGCTATGCTAAATTTTTAATTAGATGCAATTACAAAAGGATTCAGATCCAGGTGCTGGTTTGAAAACTGTAAAATATTTTTCGTGGGACAACCCCTTTACGTTTATTAATTTGTTCACTTTACACTATCATTATATTGTGTCACATTTTTCTTCTATTGGACTCAGTACTTTGACTTGATGGAGAAGAGACAAATCTATTGGGGAACTCTACACCTTAAAGGGAACCTGTCATGTGGATATTTGATTATAATCTAACTAATTATATACAATCATTAACTACTAAAAAGTGCCTTAGATGTAATCACTTACTGGTGTGACAGATGGTTACCTCATAATATGCACACAAAGATGCTGCATGCCACATGCTAATGAGCTGATTTGAGTCCAGCGTGATGTCATTGAGTCCAGCGTATATTTAATTCAGAGCTATAGCCACTCCCCTGCCCACCTGCTGCTGATTCATATGGAAAATAACTGTCATTCAGCAGCAGGTGGGCGGGGAGAGTCAGGAGCTCATAAATATTCATGACTCATCATTATCAGCTGGAGCTTTTCAATACAGGATGTTGGCAGATTTACTGGGTCAATTAAATAAAGTGACCTAGCATTTTGCTAAGAGAATCAGTCACTTATTAATGTTGCCCTTAGTTAGGACACCATAAAACTGGTGACAGGTTCCCTTTAACATAGCATCGATAAAGCATTCAATTGTGTGAGTAAATAAGTTGCTCATTCCATACTCATTCATTGAGACTAATTCTAGTAAAATCACTAACGTCCTCATTTACATTTTCTAGCCATCTCTGCTTCAGTCCTCTAATATTTTGGTCGTAATAGACATGTTTTCTTCCTCTCTCTAGACAAATTAATATACGCCCTCTCGAATTTCTCCATTGAATAACAATTATTTATTTAAGAACTGCATTCATTTTAGAAGAACATTTAGTGTGTTTTTTTTTCTTGTTTTTTTTTCAGTTTACTCGATAGAAAATGTGTTTTGCAGAATTGTACTTGTCAGCAATGTGTTCTCATTTGGAGCGATGTGACATGGCTTTTGTATATAAAATCTCTCTCCAGTAGCAGAATACATTCACTGCTGGGACAATTTCTTTATCGACGACAATAATGAAGAGGATTAGACAAGCTAAACAGTACAAATCGTGTGTCGGACTGAATGCTGTCATCCTGTCAGAGTAAATATGATTGAAGCAAATGTTATCTTAAAAGGGGGTGTCTGGGATTTTACTATTGATGACCTTATCCTGAGGACAGGTCATCAATATCTTATTAGGGGTGGGCGGGGGTCTTACACCCAGCACAACTGCTAAGCAACTGTTCGACATAAAGTCCAGCTCTGTAACTGTGTAGCTCCGTCCATTGTGCAGTGAATGGAGCAGTAACTGTACAATGGATGGAGCCGTGTAGTTCTGGCCTGTATGCTACACTGAAACTGCTGATGGATGGAGTGTAGCGTTCAAAGAGGTATCTCCCTCCATTAGTGATTACTGAAAATTAGCAGAACCAAAGGGTATCTGCTTATAACATCATGCTATAAGTCAGCGGTAAGGGTACAGAGGGGTCGTAAGAAGTTGAGGGTGTGTACCTGCACAGTCTGAAAATGGCAGCACTGATTGGATGGAGTGAGTCTGTGCAGGTACACCCCCAACTGGTTACCTCCCATCTGTACCCTTACTGCAGACTGCTAGAAATTCATTCATAACTTCTAGTAGAAACAATAAAGGAATGGCAGAACATAGAGCCATAAGAATAGATGCTCCATAATTTTTATTACATGGAGAATGCACAAAGCTATTAAAACAGGCCTGTCAGGAGCCTTGAAAGGTCCGGTGAAAGGTCCACTTTAAAGAACAGCCTAATGATTTAAATGAGTTCCATATAATGGATAATTTCTCCTGCGCTTGCACTCTATGGTATTTGTACACTTGCTGCAAAGTTCCCTGCCGGTGATCAATAGGTGACCCTCCTGCAGGACAACCTAGGAGCAGCTTATTTTTTGGGGAACCTTCTAGTGAAAACAGACTGCTCAAACAGCAATCCCAACCATAATTAGAAATCATATAAATTCACATATGAATTAGTTTCATTCTTGCCTTTGACATGGTTGTCAATGAAATTTTTCCAACAACTGTTTGGAGAGAAGCAAATTGTCTGGGTTCCCACCTGGCAGAATAGCTGCAGGAAATCAGTTTGATGGGGTTGTTTCTGCTGCAGATGCTGCAAGGATTTTTGAAAACCTCAAATCTGCCACGCATGAATGTTTTCAGAGAGGTGAATAGAGAACGGTGGTCTTCCAGGCCCATGCTTTAATGCTTGAATTTAGTGCTTTTGCTGATTTGCTTCATGGTTCCACAGAGGGCCCCAGCTAGACACCAGGAAAATGTACTCAGGGTTGGCTTTGATCACTGATTGTAATGCAGCCATGCACAAAAACTTTCATTTCCATTTTCACACATGAACAGAGACAGGCATACAGAGGGCATTTTACATAACTGCATGTAGGTATCATGGTCTCCAGGAGATCACCATCATGCTGGCTCTCTTGCAAAGTCCTGATCAATTTCATTGGTGGAATGTAAACCATGAATCAGCAATGAGAGTAATATTCTAGAGGGGTATTGTAATTTTCAGCATTAACAGGAAAAAACAAGTTATCACTTACTAATATTGATTGTCTATATGTAATGCTCCCTTTTCCTGCACTCCATTACGGTAATGTGACATTTTCTGTTGTGCTGGATCCACTATCCCGATGACATCACGTCTACATCTAAGGCGTGGCAAGACTTGTAAGATTCTGCTGTGTCGGCACAACATAATAAATGACCGTGCCTTCGAGGGCTGTGTTCTCATCATTAGTGATGAGCGGCAGGGGTCATATTCGAATTCGTGATATTTCGTGAATATTTTTTAGAATATTCGTCGAATATTCGAAAATTCAAAAATTCGCGATTTTTTTTCCTTGAAAAAAATCGGCAAGGTAATGATTGTGTAATATGCGCATTTTCGTAATTCGAATTTTCGGATTCGAATTTTTATTGCGAATTTTTCAACTTACAACTATTAGACAAAGAAGATTATAGCACTATATTAGCTAAATTGCTCTATATTCGTTTTTTTTTCGAATATTCGCTATATTGCTAACTTCATTTTTTCGAATATTTGTAATATTCTAAAACAAGAATATATAGCAATATAGCGAATATTCGAAAAAAAAAAACTAATATAGAGCAATGTAGCTAATATAGTGCTATAATCTTCTTTGTCTAAAAGTTGAAAAATTCGCAATTAAAATTCGAATCCGAAAATTCCAATTACGAAAATTCGCATATTACACAATCATTACCTTGCCGATTTTTTCAAGAAAAAATAATCGTGCATTTTCGAACATGATCCCTGCCGCTCATCACTACTCCTAAAGTCAAGTATATTGCAGCCTTCTTATTGGCCCACAAGCTAGAAGCAGGAAGGGATCATGTGTACTGATAAAAAAAAAAAAAAAAAAAAA